>NC_060283.1:14124316-14256464 GCF_021613505.1 Equus quagga | reverse complement strand
ATTCTTACAGGAGATAGACTTAAGAGTAGTCTCCACTCCACCTTTCTTGACTTATATATACATTCTAACATTGAACATTGGAGCATAGATTAAATAAACACACAGGGACCCCTGTTACATGGGAAAAATGTTTAACGAGGAAAATAGGTAAATTTTTACGGCAAATATGAGAATAAGACATATTAGGTAAAGTGAAATATCCTTATGAACATTTTTCTTTTTTAAATTAATTTTCTTTCTTTTATTGCAGTGACATTGGTTTATAACATTATATAAGTTTCAAGTGTACATCATTGTATTTCAATTTCTGTGTAGATTACATCATGCTCACCACTCAAAGATTAATTACAACCCATCATCATACACACATGCCTGATCAACCCTCTTGCTCTCCTCCCTCCCTGCTTTCCTTCTGGTAACCACCAATCCAATCTCTGTCTCTATGTATTTGCTGTTGTTTTTATCTTCTATTTATGAGTGAGATTATATGGCCCTTGATTTTCCCCCACTGACTTATTTCCCTTAGCATAATACCCTCAAAGTCCATCCATGTTGTCACAAATGGCCAGATTTCATAATTTTTTATGGCTGAGTAGTATTTCATTCTGTATGTATACCACATCTTCTTTATCCATTGGTCCCTTGATGGGAAGCTTGGTTGCTTCCAAGTCTTGCATATTGTGAGTAATGCTGCAATCAACATAGGGGTGCATATATCTTTACACATTTGTGTTTTCATGTTCTTTGGATAAATATCCAGCAGTGGAATAACTAGATCATATGGTAGTTCTAGTCTTAATTTTTTGATGAATCTCCATACTGTTTTCAACAGTGGCTGTACCAGTTTGCACTCCACCAGCAGTGTATGAGAGTTCCCTTTTCTCCACATCCTCTCCAAAACTTATTTCATGTCTTGTTACCTATAGCCATTCTGACCTGGGTGAAGTGATATCTCATTGTAGTTTTGATTTGCATTTCCCTAATAGTTAATGATGTTGAACATCTTTTCATGTGCCTGTTGGCCATCTGTGTATCTTCTTTGGAGAAATCTGTTCAGATCTTTTGCCCATTTTTAAATTGGGTTCTTTTTGTTGTTGTTGTTGAGATGTATGAGTTCTTTGTATATTTTGGATATTAACTCCTTATCTGATATATGGTTTGCAAATATCTTCTCCCAATTGTTAGGTTGTCTTTTCGTTTTGTTGATGGTTCCCTTTGCTGTGTGGAAGCTTTTTAGTTCGTTGCAGTCCCATTTGCTTATTTTTTCTTTTGTTTCCCTTGCCCTGTCAGACATGGTACTTGAAAATATGCTGCTCAGACTGATGTCAAAGAGTGTACTCCCTCTGTTTTCTTCTAGAAATTTCATGGTTTCAGGTCTTACATTCAAGTCTTTAATCCATTTTGAGTTCATTTTTGTGCATGATGTAAGATAATGGTCTACTTTCATTATTTTGCATGTGGCTGTCCAGTTTTCCCAACACTGTTTATTGAAGAGACTCTCCTTTCTCCATTGTATGCTTTTGGTTCCCTTGTTGAATATTAGCTGTTCATAAATGTGTGGCTTTATTTCTTGGCTCTTGATTCTATTCCATTGATCTGTGTTTCTGTTTTTGTGCCAGTACCACTCTGTTTTGCTTACTATAGCTTTGTAGTATATTTTGAATTAGGGAGTGTGATACCTCCAGCTTTGTTCTTTTTCCTCAGGATTCCTTTGGCCATTCGGGGTCTTTTGTTGTTCCATATAAATTTTAGCGTTCTTTGTTCTATTTCTGTGAAAAACGTAGTCAGAACTATGATAGGGATTGCGTTGAATCTGTAGATTGCTTTAGGAAGTACAGACGTTCCATTTTTTAAATTTTTAAAAAATTTTCGGATGTACATCATATTTCGAATTCTGTGTACATTACATCATGTTCACCACCTGAAAACTAATTATAGTGCATCCCCTCACATGTGAGCCTAATCAACCCTTTTGCCATTCCCCTATGGTAACCACCAATCCAATCTCCAATGCTATGTGTTTTTTTGTGGTTATTTTTATCTTCTACTTATGATTGAGATCATATGGTATCTGACTTTCTCCCTCTGACTTATTTCACTCAGCATAATACCCTCATTTTAACTATGTTAATTCTTCCAATCCAAGAGCACAGAATTTCTTTCCATTTCTTTGTATCTTCTTCAATTTCTTTCAACAGTGTTTTACAGTTTTCAGTGTACAGATCTTTCACCTCTTTGGTTAAGCTTATTCCTAGGTATTTTATTCTTTTTGTTGCAGTTGTAAATGGGATTGTATTCTTAATTTCTCTTTCGGCTACTTCGTTGTTAGTGTATAGAAATGCAACTGATTTTTGTTTGTTGATTTTGTATGCTGTGACTTGACTATATCTATTTATTATTTCTAAAAGGTTTTTAGTGGATTCTTTAAGGTTTTCTATATATAAAATCATGTCATCTGAAAATAGTGACAGTTTCACTTCTTGTTTTCCAATTTGGATCCCTCTTATTTCTATTTCTTGCCTGATTGCTCTGACTAGGACTTCCAATACTATATTAAATACGAGTGGTGAAAGTGGGCATCCTGGTCTGGTTCCTCTTCCTAGAGGGATAGCTTTCAGTTTTTCTCCATTGAGAATGATATTAGCTATGGGTTTCTCATATATACCTTTACTATGTTGAGGTATTTTTCTTCTAAACCCATTTTATTTAGAGTGTTCATCATAAATGGACGGTGTATCTTGTCAAATGCTTTCTCTGCATCTATTGAGATGATCATGTGATTTTTATTCTTTATTTTGTTAATGTGGTGCATCATGTTGATTGATTTGTGGATGAACCATCCCTGCATCCCTGAAATAATAATTGATCATGATGTATGATCTTTCTAATGTATTGTTGTATTTGATTTCCTAGTACTTTTGTTGAGGATTTTTGCATCAATGTTCATCAGTGATACTGGCCTATAATTTTCTTTTTTTGTGTTGTCATGTCTGGTTTTGGTATCAAGATAATGCTGGTTTTGTAGAATGAGTTAGGAAGCCTCCCCTCCTCAATTTTTTTTTGAAGAGTTTGAGAAGGATAGGTATTAAGTCCCCTTTGAATGTTTAGTAGAATTCCCCGGGGCATCCATCTGGTCCTGGACTTTTATTTTTTGGGAGGTTTTTGCGTACTGTTTTGATCTCCTTACTGGTGATTGGTCTATTCAAATTCTCTACTACTTCTTGATCCAGTTTTGGAAGGTTGTAAGATTCTAAGAATTTATCTATTTCTTCTAGATTATCCAATTTTTTGACGTATAGCTTTTCATAGTATTCTCTTATAATCTTTTCTAATTCTGAGGTGTTCATTGTAATTTCTCCTATTTCTTTTCAGATTTTATTTATTTGAGCCTTTTCTCCTTTTTCTTGGTGAGTCTAGCTAAAGGTTTCTCAATTTTGTTTATCTTTTCAAAGAACCAGTTCTTGGTTTCATTGATTTTGTCTTTTTTTTCATCTCTATTTCATTTATTTACGCTCTGATTTTTGTTATTTCCTTCCTTCTGCTGCTTTTTGGATTTATTTTTTCTTCTTTTCCCAGTTTATTTAGGTGCACTGTTAGATTATTTATTTAGAATCTTTCATCGTTGTTGAAGTAGGCTTGAATTGCTGTAAATTTCCCTCTTAGCACCACTTTTGTTGTATCCCACAACTTTTAACTTGTTGTATTGTAATTTTCATTTGTCTCCAGGTATTTTTTAATTTCTCCATTGATTTCTTCACTGACTCAATCGTTGTTCAGTAGCATTTTATTTAATCTCCACCTATTTGTGGCTTTTCTAATTTTCTTCCCGTAGTTGATTTCCAGTTTCATACATTTGTTGTCAGAAAATATGCTTGGTGTTATTTCGATCTTCTTAAATTTATTGAGACTTGTTTTGTGGCCTAATTTGTGACCACTCCTGGAGAATGTTCCATATGCTTTTGAAAAGAAAGTGTATTTTGTGGGTTTTGGACGGAATATTCTATGTATATCTACTAAGTCCATCTGATCTAATGTGTTGTTTAAGGCCAATGTTTCCTTATTGATCTTCTGTCTGGATGATCTATCCATTGGTGTAAGTGAAGTTTTACAGTCCCCTACCACTATCATGCTACTGTGTATTTCTCCTTTTATGTCTGTTAGTAATTGCTTTACATATTTAGGTGCTCCTATATTTGGTGCATAGGTATTTACAACTGTTATGTCCTCTTGTTGGATTGTTCCCTTTATCATTATGTATTGCCCTCTTTTTCTCTTGTTACAGTATTTGTTTTAAACTCTATTTTGTCTGATATAAGGATTGTCACCCCAGCTTTCTTTTCTTTGCCATTTGCATGGAGCATCTTTTTCCATCCCTTCACTTTCAGTTTGTGAGTGTCTTTAGGTCAGAAGTGTGTTTCTTGTGTGCAGCATATATACGGATCTTGTTTTTTATCTAATCGTCCACCCAATGCCTTTTGATTGGAGCATTTAGTTCATTGACATTTAAAGTAGCTAGTGAAAAGAATGTACTTACTGCTATTTTCTTACTTTTTTATGGGTATTTTAGTAGTTCTTCTCTGTTTCTTCTTTTCTTTCTTTCTTCCCTTGTGTTTTGATGGATTTCTTTAGTGTTATGTTTGACCTCCTTTCTCTTAATTTTTTGTATATTTATTACAATTTCTGGTTTGTGATTACCATGAGCTTCATGTATAATAACCTAGGTCTTTAGTAATCTATATTAAGTTGATGGTTTATTATATGGACCTCTTGTTAAAAAGCTCTACTCTTTACTCTTTATCTCCCCTCCTCCCACATTTTACGTTTTTGATACCATAGCTGACTTCCTCTTTTTTTTTTTTTTGCACGTGTATCTGTTACCCTCTTATCATGGAAACAGATGATTTTAGTACTTTTGTCATTTGATCTTCATATTAGCTTCATAGGTGATTTATCTCCTACTTTTACTGTATGTTTGTCTTTATCAGCGATTTTATTTCTTTTTTGGGATAATTTTCTTATTCCTACCTGTGGTCATCTATTTTCCACTTAAGTAAGTCCCTCTGGCATTTCTTGTGAGGCTAGTTTCTTGTGGGCAAACTCCTTTAGTTTTTGCTTCTCTGGGAAACTCTATCTCACCTTCCATTCTGAATGATAACCTTCCCAGGTAGGGTATTTTTGGCTGTAGGTTTTTTCCTTTCAGGACTTTAATATATTGTGCCACTCGCTTCTAGCCTATAAGGTTTCTGCTGAGAAGTCAGCTGATAGCCTTATTGGATTTCCTTCGTATGTAACTTGCTGCCTTTCTTTATCTTTAATTCTTGACATTTTGATTATAATGTGCCTTGGTGTAGGACTTTTTGGGTTTATCTTGTCTGGTGATCTCTGTGCTTTCTATGCCCAGATGTCTGTTTCCTTCTTTGGGTTAAGAAAGATTTTAGCTTTTATTTCTTCAAATAAATTCTCTGCCCCTTTATCTCTCTCTTCTCCTTCTGGGACACCTATAATACTAATATTAGTGCACTTATTGTCCCAGAGGTCTCTTACACTGTCTTCATTCTTTTTAATTATTTTTTGTTTTATCTGTTCAGCTTGGGTGATTTCTTCTAGTCTTTCATCCAGTTCACTGCTCTGTTCTCCTTTATTGTCTACTCTGCTTTTGAGTCCCTCTAGTGAATTTTACATTTCCTGTGTTGTATTCTTCATTTCTGATTGGTTCTTTTTTTAATATTTTCCAATTCTTTGTTGAAGTTCTCACTAAATCCATCTATTCTTCTCCAAGATCAGTAAGCATCCTTACGACTCTTAGTTTGAACTCTTTTTCAGGTAGATTGTTTATTTCTGTTTCATTTAGTTCTTTTTCTGAGGCTTTGTCCAGTTCCCTTACTTGGAATGTATTCCTTTACCTCCTCTTCTTGGCTCTTTCTCTGTGCTTTTATCTGTGTATTAGGGAGGTTAGCTATGTCTCCCAATCTTAGAGAGGTGGCCTTACACAAGAGATGCCTTATGAGGCCCATTAGTGTCCTTCCCTCTTGTCACCGGTTCCAAATATTCTAGGCATGTCTCCTGTGTGGGCTGCATGTTTCCTTCTGTTATGGCATTGTTGCTCCTGCTTCAGGTGCCTAGGGAGGCTAGGCTGTCCCCCTGACCAGTTGGTTGTAGTGCTCAGCTGCATGTGGCTACTATGGATCCTTCAGTCACTTTATTAGGCATGGGAAGCCCCAGCACAGTTGGTTGCAAGGTCTAATAGCATATTCCTGTTGCAGTTTTCTGTTAAGTGAGTAGGACTCTAGTCTGGCTGGTTGCTAGGCTCAGGGTCTTACAACTGCTGTATGCCTCTGGCCTTCCATGCTGTTGTCAGCTCTCTCAGGATTGCAGCTCAGTGGGGCCAGCCCCAGGCATGCAAGTACCCAGTTTTTTCAGGCTTTTGAAGGTGGGGCCAATCCCCTATGTGGCTATTTGAGAAGCACAAGTCTACTGCAGCTGACAAGCCCCACCACTCACAGGGTCACACAGCCCATCAACACATTCCTGCCCCATGTGCACTCCCCAACCCACTGAAGTGGATGCCATCACCTCACTGCCACAAAAGCTCCACACCCTCCACCAATGCAGGCCCAGCCTTTGCACATGCTCTGTCTCACAGAGGTGGACCCACCCACCTGGCCACAGAGGTTCCAGGCACCCTGCCTATGGGAAAACCCTAGTTGCCCAAGGGCCTGCTGTTGGTTAGGGCCAGGCCATAGGGTGGGCTGCCTGCCCTGGCTGAACTGGATTAAACTGGGTGTGGCAAACTTCTGGGCTAACAGGCCAAGGGAAGAACTTCAATGGCATCTGCCAGTGTCTGTGTCAGCACACCTGTACTAGATCACAATAATGGCTGCCACCAATGTTTCAGACCCTGGAGAGGTGGTCCCACCCCGGGGAGGTCTCACTTCTCACTAAGATGCACCCAGAACCTATCAAGTGAGTCTCTTTTCACAAAAGAACTGTGCATCTTTCTTTCTGGTAATTTTACCTTACTTTCCAAAAGGGGTGAATTTGTCCATGGGCCCTTTAAGAACAGGCTTTTTTCCCTTTGTGTCAGATAACTTTTCTGGGGATATTCTGCACTGTAGTTAATAGCCAGCAAAGCCAGATATTATGACTCTTGTCTTGGTTGTGCTGATTCCAAAAGCTGCTTATTATGGTAACACTCCCCTGCTCAGATCCCCCTCTCTCTAGGGAAGGCTTCATACCTTAGGATTGCTCCAAGCTGGCTGTGAAGTGCCATGGCTCAGACATGGCTTTTTTGGCTCCAGGAAGGAATTTCTGCCTCTTCCATCTCAGTCAGCATCTTCCTTTGTTGTGGAGGTTTTTCTTAAATCCAGTTTTTGCTTCTCTCTCAGGGGTAATTGTTCCAACTGTAGGTATAAGTTTGTTGTGTCCATGGAAAGAGGTGAGTTCAGAGTCTGCCTATGCTGCCATCTTGACCTGAACATTTTTCATCTGAGGCACTATTCAAGGAGTCAGTACCACTGCTCCTAAGGAGGAAGCTTCAAAGATAATAAAGTTGCTTCAGAGGAAACATAAATCTTTCAATATGGGGCCTATAGTTCCTTTGTCCCCACTTTTAGAGTTTTACAGTTTCAGAGAAATTTTAGAAAATATGAGTGAACTGTAACAACTAAGGATATTAGGAACAGAGCATTAACAAAAGCACAGATTGTAGCAAATGAAATATAAATCTTTCATTTATGTGTAAGAGTTTCACTGTTGTCACATGCTCAGGTACCTCTTCCAAGTCCCCCTAAACCTTCAGAGAGTTTCCACAGTTCCTTTGATACCAATGGCCTTTTTCAGGGCACCTTTGACATCCTTGTTCCTGAGGGTATAAATCAGGGGGTTGAGTAAGGGAGTGACAAAAGTGTAAACAAGGGCAAACTGGCGGTCCTCATCTACTGAGGAGCGGGATTGAGGATGAAGGTAGACCAGGGCACAGAAGCCGTACTGCAGCAAGACCACAGTGAGGTGGGAGGAGCATGTGGAGAAGGCCCGGCGGCGGCCCTCAGCAGAAGGGATGCGCAGGATGGCAGAGGTGATGAACACATAGGAGACACAGATAAGTAGGAAGGGGACAGTCAGAACAAGAATACTCACAACATAGAGGACAGCCTGGTGCACGTGGATGTCAGCACAGGCCAGCTGCAAGACTGGAGGCACATCACAGAGGAAGTGGTTGATTTCCTGGTGGTGCCCACAGAAGGGCAGGGTGAAGATTAAGGATGTGAGCTGCAGGGAGAGGAAGAGGGCCAGGCCCAGGGCACTGGCCACCATCTGGACGCACAGCTTCTGGGTCATGATGAGGGTGTAGTGTAGTGGGTGGCAGATGGTCACATAACGATCATATGCCATGATTGCCAAGAGAAAACAGTCAGCAGCACCAAGTGTGAGAAAAAAGAACATTTGAGCTCCACAGCCAGCCAGTGGAATGGGCTTCCAGGCCCCTAAAATGTTAGAAAGCATCAAAGGCACCACAACGGTGGTGTAGCTGATTTCTATAAAGGACAAGTTGGACAGGAAGAAATACATTGCAGTGCGGAGGGAGGTGTGTGTGCACACCACCCAGATGATGGCTGTGTTGCCACAGAGGATCATCAAGTAGAGGAAGAGGAAGAGGAGGAAGAGGAGAACCTGAAATTCAGGGACAGTGGTGAATACACGGAACACAAATTCAGTGGGGCCAGATTGGTTGAGAACAGGGCTCCTAGAAAACACGTCTCCTGCAAAAGAAGAGAAAGTGCTGAAACTTTCTTTGCTGAGTAGTTTTATCGATTGAAGAAAATAAAAGATTGTAAGTTTTGTTTCTAATATGAGAATTACCTAATTGTCATCAAGATTGTAACAATAATAAAAGAAATGGAATAGTAGCCCTTAGAATTCTTCATATGTGTGTTCCTGAAAACAAAGAAATAGATTTCTAAAAAGTCTTTAAACATCAGTCTTTAACTCTAAGTTCACAGTTGCTAGTTCTTTGCTTTTGCAAAAGATTCATAGTCGTATAATTGTAGACATTTATTTTACAGATGAAACTTTGAATGATGGAATTCTTCATATTAATCTGGATGTTGTGGTTTTACAGAGGACTGAGCACACATCTTTATTCCAATGTTATCCTGACATATGCCACTTATATATTTTCCCTCATTAGAGTAGTTTCTGTAAGGCTTCAACTGTCAACCCAAACTTTAGGGTTCAAATGTACTGACTGGTAAAAACATTGGATGCATGGTAGGCAGAAACAAGAGTGGAGCTGGCTGAGATAACGAAAGATGATGAGGAAACTACACATCCATCGGAGGACAAAAAGAAAGAAAAACTAACCACTTTCCACAAAGTCACCACTTTCTGGCAGATTTGGATGTAAAATATACTTTTTATGATACAAAAATTCAGGAGACAATGGATTACTACCCAAAGTATTTTAAGAAAAATAAATCATGATTAAGAGATCTTATGCCCAATCAAGTTGTCATCCATGTATAAAAATATCAAAAAGAATTTTTCAGATTTGCAAAGGATCTGGAATTGTATTGTCTACATCCATGCTGAAACAATAACTCAATAACTCAAATAACCAAATTTGTTAAAAAATTAATCAAAATAGGGGCTGGCCCCATGGCCAAGTGGTTAAGTTCACGCGTTCCGCTGCAGGCGGCCCAGTGTTTCGTTGGTTCGAATCCTGGGCATGGACATAGCACTGCTCATCAAACCACGCTGAGGCAGCATCCCACATGCCACAACTAGAAGGACCCACAACGAAGAATATATAACTATGTACTGGAGGCTTTTGGGAGAAAAAGGAAAAAATAAAATCTTTTAAAAAATTAATCAAAATAAAAATTAAATGTTGAGTATTTTGTGATATAAAAGTAGTGAGAATTAAAGCATAGTAAGACACAGTTATGTCTAAATGATTATTTCAACTATCGTTTTATAAAGAACAGAAATTCAAATATAATTCTTGAGAAATTCATTATGAAAAATAATTCTTAATAGTAATCAGATCTAAATCTCAACTGATATAAAAATGTGAGAAGAGAGTAAGAGAAAGGAGAGAAAGGTAAAATTGTTTTAATTTCCTCAAACTATGTAAAAAACTATTCAGTATAAACCACATTATTATTTAGATGTGGATAATTAGAGAAAAGTTTATTCTTTTTATACGTAAACATTTAATATTAATTGCTTTGATATTAAGCTCAAATAGATATATTTTTCCAAATATATAATATAAATACATACGATATATCTTTCCCAATGATTTAAGAGAAAAATGAAAGAATGAAGCTATAATTAAAAAAAAGAACAAAAATGAATGAGAAATTATATAGAACAAAAATCTTTAAAAAAATGTCGGAAGCAGGAAGAAACCTATCAATTAAGACAATGATCATAAGTGGGCATGTATCACCTAGTAAAATATAAAGATGTTCAGATTGAGTTAGGAAACAAAGAGAGATTTTCAAGAGGCAAGAAGCATAGTGCTTTATAAAACCTATCACTCCTTTCATCCAAAATTTTTCTGGAAATGCTAAAATAGGAAATAAACCACAATGCCCAATCGAAATAAGATGACAGACATCTGATCGTCCCTATGAAAACTCTAAGGCAGCCAACTGAGAAGTTGTTAGAACTAATAAGGAAATGTCTTAAGATGGTCAATAGTTAACTCTCTACTTAACCACCTTGTTCTCCTTTCTGTCTGTAAAATATACTGTGAGTGTCCACAGCACACTGAAGTCTAGGTGAGTAGTTTTCATTACTGTACCTCTGAGCACTTTAGATTCCCTCCAGTGGAAGTTTTTGCTTATCAAGTCAGTTTTGTTTGTTTCCAATTGTGAAGAAGCCAAGTATACTTGAAACTGTTAAAATTAATAAAATAGTGTATGAAATAATGAACTCTGAATGTGAAAAAGGATTTTTCCAATGCAAATCAATTTAATGGTTTGGAAATATTTCATAAAAGTGAGTTGCAAACAAGTAATAATTTACTGATGAATTAGCTAAGATGGGCACAACTGCTGTGTATGTTTGAGGGAAAAAAATCATAAAAAGATTATGTAGCATGCATTTTTTTCAGAAATGTGTTTACATTTTCATTCCATGTTAGACATTGATATTGCAAATTGTTTACGATGATTTGTGAGTATGGTTCACATAAGGAAGACTTCAGTTTGCAATAGTCAGCCAACCAAAAGCATACACACGGAAAAGGCTTGGCATATATAAGAAGGCTGGGGGGGATGCGCAATTATATGTTTTAAGTTAAATTAAGATTTTAAGGAATATGTATATTTTAAAACTAATTTCCTTGTAACTGTCCTTTTAATTAACTGATCAAGCATTGGCCCAAGTAGCTTTGGGTAAAAGGACTTTTACTTTACATAGAACAACAGCTTTTCTCCATACCAGCAATAACTACCTAGAACATTCTAATTCAAATAGCCATGCCAATATAAAATATCAATAAATGTAATGTAATCTTTTTCTTAAAGATCGGCCTTGAGCTAATATCTGTTGCCAATCTTTTTTCTTCTTCTTCTTCTCAAAGCCCCCCAGCACATAATTTTATATTCTAGTAATAGGTCCTCCTAGTTCTGCTACGTGAGACGCCGCCTCAGCATGGCTTGATGAGCCATGTTAGGTCGACACCTATGACCTGAACCCCTGAAACCCTGGGCCTCTGAAGTGGAGTGCGCGAACTTTACCCTTGGCCACAGGGCCGGCCCCATAACGTAATCTTAAGACAAATTTAAGGCATTGTTATAGGTTTTTCTAGGATGTGAAAACTCAATATTTTAAAAAATGGCATGTGTCTTAAAAATAATGCATCTAGTTGGTGCAAATCTGCTAAAAATCCCAAGAGAATTTCAGTGTGTGTTTGTGTCTCCATGTACTTCATAATGTGATTTTACAGTTTATTCGGAAGAATAACCAAGTAAGAATAAATAAATGTTCAAAAAACAACAAGGATGAGGTTTGCATTAAATATTAAATTGTAGCATAATTATATGTCGTAAAAATTATATCAATTCAAAAATAAGTTCAGGAATAGAGAGAGAATTCAATAAAACATAAAATACTCATGAATATCTGAGTCTGCAACATGTGATACAGTCAAGGCAGCATATCAGAGTGATTAAGAGCATGTTTTCTGCCATCAGACTGCTCAAGTTCAAAGTTATCTTGGACAGTTTACATAAAATCTCTATACTTCAATTTGCTCGTTTATAACATAAGAATGTCAATAAATGCACTTTCTTTATAGGGTTTCTGTGATGATATAGTGAAAATTAATGAAAGGCGCTTAGTATAGTGCCCATCCCTATAAACATTCACTAAATGTTAGTGCTTACTATTTTTCAAATACCCATAGTATGGAATGATGGACTAATATTCATTTTGACATTAATTTTCTAATTTACCATATACTGAATTTATTTTGGATGGCCAAAAAGTTTACATTCTTAAAATCATAAAGGAATTAGAATTAATTAGAGCAAAACTAAGAACTCAACCCAGCAAGATTAGTTATTAGAGGTCGGGTCTACCCTATACTCTTGGATTCTCGGATTTTGCTCTTTTAATCTGTGTTGACTGCTTTGCAACTTAGTCAAGATGTTGCAAAGACCTACACAGAAAAGACAGTTTAGTTGGAACAATTCTGTTGGAGTGACTTACACAAACACTCAAACTCTGTCTGGATGTATATTTATAGGAGAGTGCAGGCAATCTCCTATGAAATGTGATTTGAGGAGCTTCAGAAAATCTCTACTGCCCCATATAGGCCCCCTAAAGGCACTGACTGTGAAGGAAATTCTTGAGTTTATTCCTATGAGAAAGTGCACAAGCTTTAAGGTCCTTCCATTTATGTTTGAATCCTGCCTCTGCCACATGGCAGCTCTCTGGCCTTGGGAAATTTACTTAGTCAATAAGTAAACCTACAAATCTCAGTTACCTTAGCTGACAGTTTGCAGGGTTGGTGTGAATGTTAACAAAAATGTACACAGAATTGTGCTGTGTTGTGCCTACCTCTTTTGTTCCCCTAAACTTTTTTTTATTGTAAAATGCACATAACACAAAATTTACCATTTTAACCATTTTTAAATGTATAGCTCAATGATATTAAGTACCTTCATATTTTTGTGCAGCTATCATCACCATTATTTCCAGAAATCTTTTCATCTTGCAAAAGTGAAACTCTATACCATTAAACAAATCCCCATTTCCTCCTCCTTCCAGCCCCTGGAAACTGCCATTCTACCTTCTCTGTCTGTGATTTCTACTACTTTCTGTATCACATATAAGTAGAATCATACGGTGTTTGTCTCTTTGTGACTCGCTTATTTCACTTAGTGTATCTAGTTTTTCATAGGGGTTCATCTCTTCCCAGTCCTCTACCCTCTGCAATTCCTTGAATATTATCTTGTCTTTCTTGAAATCATGGAAAGTCCTTCAGCCTGCATGACTTTTACTTCTTTTCTTCTTAGCTAATTTCTACAGGTTTCAGCTCAGCAATCAATTATCCAGGAAGCATTCCTGATTCTCACCGTCTGTGCACCTGTGGATAAGGTGCTTTTCCTATGAATTATTGTAGAATTGTGACTATTTCTCAGTTACAAGACTGTTATGCCTGAATCAGGCTAAGCACTGTCCAGCAGGCAAGGAAGCTAGCTAGCACTTATCAACCACCTGCTATATGCTGAAATCTTAGTCTCAGCTCCAGGGGAGAATATTAAAAACTTATTTTAAAAAGTGGTCATTGTCCTCAATCATGTAAGGGAGACCTGACATTTAACATAATTTGGGAAAAACTCTTCTAAGTGAGGATTTCCTATATAATCTTTTTAGAATACTAAAGCTGTAAAATGCTCCTCCCCCACATAGAAAGAAAGATACATAGATAAATAGATAGATAGATAGATAGATAGATAGATAGATAGACAGACAGATAGATGCCAGATAGAAAGGTTTCTGAGTACCTTACCCAGAAGCATTTTTGCAGCTAATGTTTTTGCTACATAACTAATTGGCTATAAGGCAATTTTGCTGTAAAAGATAAAATAACTGGTTGACAGTTTGGTTTGAAAGTTTGGTTTCAACTAGGAAATGCATTGATAAAACTTACTGGAAGTGTGAAATAAGAGAGTGTAAAACCAGATTGCATATTATACTAGAAAATGATAATATATCAGTTTGCAAATCCTTTGGTGAGCCAGTTCTCTCTCCTACCCATCAAAACCAAAAGTTCACCTAGAGGTGGCTAGTCATTCACAACAGTCTTCAAGAGCATTAATTATTGATTCTTCAGCTAATTTAGATACAAAAATTTGTTCTCTAATGCCATCTTTACCAAATTTATCCTGCAATGTTAGAAGTTGGAGGCAAAGAAAAAACAAAGCTTCTCTTCCTCTCCCCCTGCCCCACCAAAAAAGAAATGGTTATATAATTCCTGATGTGCATAAGTTTCTTGAAAATGGTGACAATGTTTTGCTATTTAATAGTGGAGAACATGATGTGGACAGAATTTTGGTATTTGCCACAGAATCTGGCTTAGATGATTTGGTGAAATATAGGGACTGGGCATGTGATGGAACGTTTAAATGCAGTCCAGATACGTAGTACGTGTTTCATTAGGTTCTTTTTAATGTCTCTCTTTTATTTACTTTTTAAATTATTTTATCTTTTATGGCAAAATTGTCTTATGGCCAATTCATTATGTGGTGAAAATGTTTGAGGCAAAAATGCTTGTGGCAAAGATGTTTAAGGCAAAGATATTTATGGACAAAATACCAAGCATGAATATATATATATACACACATATGTTCATAAATAGATATATTCATAGACACATAGATGTAGGCATACATAGTCAAGCACATTTGGGAAACATTAAATATTCATTTTGCGTGTGCGTGTGTGTGTGAGGAATATTGACCCTCAGCTAACATCTGTTGCCAGTCTTCCTCCACTTTGTATGTGGGTCACTGTCACAGCAAGGCTTGATAAGTGGTATAGGTCTATACCCGGGGTCCAAACCTGCAAACCCCAGGCCGTTGAAGTGGAGCATGGGAACTTAACCACTACACAACCAGGCTGGTCCCTAAATATTCACTTTTTGATTCACAATGGAGATTAAAAAACTCTGAGACTCTGAGAATTAAAAGACTCTGAGAATCCCGATGTGAAGAAGTATGTATAAATTTAACCTTTCAAAATTTTTCATGAAACTCTAGGGTTCATGAAAGCCTCCTTAGATGCCTTGGAAAACATATTCAAATATACTAATAATGGCTTATGTCATAATGTGCAGGTGCTCATCTAAGCTCTCCACAGGTATTAGTCCAGTTGCACCTCCTAACTAAATCATGGGGCAGATAACATTTTCTGTCTATTTTACAGATAAGGAACTGAGGTCCCAAAAGTAACTAGTCTGAGATTAAACAGCTAGTCAGTGGTGGAGTCATAATTCAAGCTCAAGCATTTTGGATCTAGAAAAGAAAGACCTACGTTTGGGCCCTGGCTTGACTACTTCCTAGTTATATGATGTTGGACAAGCCACATCTAAGCCTCATTTTCCTCATCTGGGAAATATGGATAACCACACTCAATCTAAAAAGTCATGTGATTTATTCAACCCTTCTTGCACGTACTTGAAAATTCTCCCTACACTCTAAAGTAAGAATTGGAAAACTTTTTCTATAAAGATCAGATAGGAAACATTTTAGGCATTGTAGGCCACTTTGGTTCTTTGTATATTGTGTATCTTCCTCTCCCCCTCCCTTCTTTTCTCCCTGTCTCCCTTCCTCTTCCTTCTTCCCTCTCCTCCTTCCTCCAGTTGCCCCTCCCCCTTCTCTTTCTCACTTCTGCCCTCCCTTCCCCACTCTCTTTGTTTCATTCTTTTCTCTTAAAGTATAAAATACATTCTTAGTTCAAGGGCTGCACAAAAAGAGACTGAATTTGGTCTGTAGGTCTAGTTTCCCTACTCTCGCTCTAAAGTATTATACACAGTAATTTAAGATCAATAAGGAAAAAGAATATCCAATTTATTTTTAAAGAGTAAAGTCTCTGAAGATGTTTCCTTACCTCTTTCAATTCACTGTGTTCCATCAGCCATCAAAGAAAATTCAGAAAGGCAAAATATTTGTTTTTCTGAAACACTAATAGTTCCTGCCATAGATGATTAAGTGAGCTCTCCCAGAATGCTTTTTGACTCTATGTATCCTATTCTTTAAGGATGAAATGAAATAAGGATACATGGGCTCCAGATGAGTAGAATCCCCTAGAAATGAAAAGTGACCAGTAGGTGATGTTCTCATAGTATCTCGATGTAGATGGGAAAGGGTGTGCTGGTGTTCAGGAAGAGTCTGCTTTTAGAAAGCTGTCCTTGGGATAGGGTAAGATAAAGATACAAGGAGAGTAGGGACATTATGGAAATATCCTCAGCCAGAGTCCTACGTGGGAGGACCAGACTCCTCTTCTGCATTATTTTCTTTACTCAGAGGCCTTTCTTGCCTGATTTAGCCAGATAAGTTAGTGCCTTATAGGATGTCTTAAAATAATGGGTCCCAGAGAGGAGGAATTTCCCCAGTGGTCTTTCTTAAACCAAATTCAACTAAAAAACAATTTGGAGGAAGTTTCCTGGGTTGATCAACTGTGAAAAAGTTATTAGGCAACTTTTCACAAGAGGATCACAGACAACTGCTCTCTGGGAACTATAGGATGGTGTCCACATTCCTACCAACAGGAACCTATGGATGGATTCTAGCAAATCCAATCAATGGGAAATATTCATGCCAGGTCAAGGCTTCCAGAGGTGTAAAGTGCATTGAAATGATCCTAGCCTGGGCAATTAGGAATGCAAATTTTAGGTTGAGCTTTGTCACTTAAATGCTAAGTTACCTCTGGCAAATTTTGAAGATTTATTTATTTATTTGTTATTTGTTTTTTACTGTTTTTAATTTTTTTCTTGTGAGGAAGATTTGTCCTGAGTTAACATCTGTTGCTAATCCTCTTTTTTTTTTTTTCGCTTGAGGAAGATTAGCCCTGCACTAACATCTCCCCCTACTTTGCAGATGGGCTGCCTCCACAGCATGGCTGATGAGTGGAGTAGGCCTGTATCTGGGATCTTATCCTGTGAACCTGGGATGGCCTAAGTGGAGGGCATGGAACTTTAACTGCTCAGCCATGGGGTTGGCCTTCTGAAGATTTTTATATTTGAGTTTCCTCATCTATACTATGAGTGGTTAGACTAGATGATGTTCATGATCCCTTCTAACCTCAGAACTCTATGATTTCTACTTCTCTCTCAAGAAATAGAAAATATATTAGAGAATTGTATCCCCTACATCACTTTTAGCTTTCTCCTTTCCCCTGTCAATCGTATTTATATTTCTCTCTGTTATGCCCTGCCTCCTTCCTGTGCTGATAACTATAATTTTAACTCTCCCAGCCAGGTTGCTCTATTTGCTCCTCCTTAGTTACCTCTTTTCAATTTCATGTACCATTTTCCCCCTGATACTGCTAACAGAATATCCATTTTCTCCTCTCCTTCTAATCCTGTAACTCCTTGCAAACCTTCCACCTAAGTTCGGGTTATGATAGATTTTCCTGTCCTGGGAAACATATTAAAAAAAAAAAGCACATGAACTTGAATATTTTTGTTACAATAGTCAATCAAGAGAGTCTTCCTCTGATTTAGGGATAATATAGATGACTCATATATGAATCAAGTTCATGTAGAGGTTAACTAAGAACACATTCTCCTTGTCATTCATTGAAACACAGTTTCTTTAATATCCTAGAATATCCATAACACTTTTTTTTTGGTGAGGAAGATTGGCCCTGAGCTAGCATCTGTGCCAATCTTCCTCTATTTTGCATGTAAGAGGCCACCACAGCATGGTTTGATGAGTGGTATGTAGGTCCATGCCTGGGATCCCAACCTGTGAACCCTGGACCACCTAAGCAGAGCATGTGAACTTAACCACTATGCCACCAGGTTGGCCCCTCCATAACACTTTTAAAACAACATAATTATGTTCATCAGCAGTTATAAGGACCAAACTATCTTGTTTGGTAGTGTAAAATCTACCTGGTTGTAAGGGATCTATACAAAAATAGTCCAGAATGTGTAGTATTTATGATAAACCAAGCATTCATTGTTAGGTCTCTAGATAAATTTTGAACCATGACAATAGAGGAAATCCCCTAGGAAGTGAGTGGTGATAAAGCAAAGGGGAGGTCCAGGGACTAAGCTGTGGGCCATACCAACATTTCAGGTTTGGGAAGATGTGGAGGGTGAAGTAAGTGAGGTGAGCAGGTTTTAAGATAAGATAAAAAGCAAGAGTATATTGATGTAAATATCATTATATAGTAACAATTCTCAAATATGTAGCTTTGCCCCAAACCTGTCTCCTGAAATTTGGAAATGCATATCACCTTCTTCCTCCAATCTCCGTGTCTAATTTTAATTTGGTATGTCAGTTAGCACTTGATTTTCCTTACTAACGTTCTCCTCTTGCCATTTCTCCCCTCTGACATGAGTGACAATTCCTTGCATGAGTCACCTTTCTTTTCCACCTCTACACCCACACCATCAGCAAATCCTTTCAGCTCCACATTCCCAAAGGATCCAGAATGTGACTTTCTCCTACGTCCACCTCTACAGCTCTCATCCAGGCTACCATCATCTATCTGTAGCTTGGATTTCTGCAGCTTTTTCTTTGTTTTCATTTGTTTTCTAAATTATTATTTTAATTTATTTCTTATTGCAGTAACATTGGTTTATAATATTATATAATTTCAGGTGTACATCATAATATATTTTGAATTCTGTGTAGATTCCATCATGTTCACCACCCAAAGACTAATTACAATCCATCACCACGCACATGTGCCTAATCACCCCTTACACCCTCCTCCCTTCTCCCTTCCCCTCTGGTAACCACTAATCCAATCTCTGTCTCAATGTGTTTGTTTGTTGTTATTTTTCTCTTCTACTTATGAGTGAGATCATATGGTATTTGATTGTCTTCCTCTGACTTATTTCACTTAGCATAATACTCTCAAGGTCCATCCGTGTTGTCACAAATGGCTGGGTTTCAGCATTTCTTATGGCTGAATAGTATTCCATTGTGTATATATACCACATCTTCTTTATCCATTCGTCCCTCAATGGGCACCTAGGTTGCTTCCAATTCTTGGTTATTGTGAACAATGCTGTGATGAACATAGGGGTGCATGTATCTTTCTGCATTTGTGTTTTCAAGTTCTTTGGATAAATATCCAGCAGTGGAAAAGCTGGATCATATGGTAATTTTAGTCTTAACTTTTTGAGGAAACTCCATACTGTTTTCCATTGTGGCTACACCAGTTTGCACTCCCACCAGCAGAGTATGAGGGTTCCCTACTCTCCAAATCCTCTCCAACACTTATTGTTTCCTGTCTTGTTACTTACAGCCCTTCTGACTGGAGTGAGGTGATATCTCATTGTAGCTTTGCTTTGCATTTCCCTGATAGTTAATGATGTTGAACATCTTTTCATATGCCTGTTGGCCATCTGTATATCTTCTTGGGAGAGATCTCTGTTCAGACCTTCTGCCAATTTTTTAATTGGGTTGTTAGCTTTTTTGTTGTTGACATGTTTGAGTTCTTTGTATATTTTGGACATTAACCCCTTATCAGATATATGGTTTGCAAATATCTTCTTCCAACTGTTAGATTGTCTTTTCATTTTGTTGATGGTTTCCTTTGCTGTGCAGAAGCTTTTTAGTTTGACGTAGTCCCATTTATTTATTTTTTCAATTGTTTCCCTTTCCCAGTCAGACACGGTATTTGAAAAAATGCTGCTAAGACCGATGTCAAAGAGCATCCTGCCTATGTTCTCTTCTTCGAGTTTCATATCTTACATTCAAGTCTTTAATCCATTTTGAGTTGATTTTTGTGCATCTGCAGCCTTTTTTATCCGGGTTCTTACCTTCCACTCTCTCCTCTTATAGTCTTTGCTCTTTCCTTTTTATGCACACATTTTCTTATTTATAATTTCTAAAGCTAAACTGATTGCTTTTCACATATTGCTTTTATTTGCTGCATGTCTGTTTTTATGATAATACCATACTGTTTTGATTACTGCAGCTTTGTAATATACATATAGATAATAAAGATATAAGCATTGGGCTTAGATAGTGAAAAGGAACATGGTATGTATTTCCATGGGATGAGGGAAGAGGGGACATTGTGGGGTGATCTGAGAGATGTCCTTTCTTTAGGCACAAAGAATGAAGAAACCTTGCATCCTATAATTAACCATTAGGGACCAACTTTGTGCTGACTCATTTATGCAATCTCAGTTCATTCATTCATTTATTTATTCACTCATGTAATCATCCAGTCACATATTTCCTCATTCATTCATCTAATGTCTCATTGAATGAGCATTTAATGATTCCCATAAAAAGACAAGTCTGCTAAGGATGAGAGGGCTGATGTATGAGCTACTACCAGTCTTCAAGAGTGTACAATTCCCATTAGATTTCAGTTCCAGAGATCACTTTTTAACTTGTAGAAAGCTACATCTTGGCCTAATTAAATCCCTCTGAGTGACCAAGGATATTACTTTAGTTCCCTGTAGCCCAGGTTAAGATTTCCCCTCACTGTTGATCTCAAGTTCAATGTCCGATTAGAATCAAAGTCACAGTTAGTAATTTGAAGAAGAGCTTTAGCTCATTCTGCTATTCCTAATGCTTCTGTCTTAGGTCATTTGGGCTGTTAACAAAATATTATAGATTTGGTATTTATGTTGTTATAAACAGCATAAATTTATTTCTCACAGTTCTGGAGTCTGAAAAGCCCAAGATCAAGGTGCTGGAAGCTTCAGTGTCTGGTCAGAGCCTACTTCTTGGTTAAAAGATGGCCATTTTTTTTGCTGTGTCTTCAGATGGTGTAAGGGGAAAGGGAGCTCTCTTGGATGTCTTTTATAAGAGCAATAATTCCATTTACCAGACATTGAATCTGTCTCTTCCTAAAGGCCCCACCTCCTACTACCACCACATTGGGCATTAAGATTTAAAATGTGAAATCTGGGGGCACATAAACATTGTATCTAAGATGCTTCCATTCCAAAAAATAATCCAGACAGAAATTTTTAGTCGTATAAATTCATTATTCATTTTTATCAAAAAGTTACAGAAGCCTGTTTGACAAGATATGGGTGAATTGTTACATTACTCTGTTTCTGTCCAACACAGGGTGTTAGATGTGGTTAAATCGTGTCTGAACTTGCCTGCTGTAGGTTCCACAACTATGTGACTAATACTCCACATCAACCCACCAAGACTTAAAGGTCAGGGCATAGAGATCTTTTCATAATGCATTCATAGTTTACTGTTCTTTTCCTATTTATTCTCAAGTAGGCAATGGGACATTGGGATTTGGTGAAGGTGAGCACATCAGATTTTAAGGTTTGTGGTCTCCAACTTGACTTAAGTGGATGCCACTGGCACATGAAAATTTTCCAGCTAAACTTTATCCAAGTGAAACTTCTCATTAAGTAACATAAAGCTTCTAGAAAAAAAGGATGGCAAATCTTTCCAGATAGCAATGGCTTCATTGTTAGTAGTACCAATGCATGGACAGAATGCAAGGGCTCTAATCCTCTTTATATTTCTCCAAAGATCTCAAAAACCTATGTTACTTAATACGTTCCTAGTTAGAGCTGTGATAAGGTGATAGGGATTTGGGGAGTTTTCAGAATATCAACACTGAAGGAGATTTATACAGTTTCAAGGAAGATTCTAGAACAATATTTATCTGAATTTTTCATGTCTCTTTCAGTCCTTCTAATGCTTTAGTTACAGATAATTGTGTTATCTTGAGAAGATTAGTGGCTCTTTTTGAAAAAGAATTTCTTTAATCTTCATATCCTTTATGTCCACTAGAGTACGTTATGGTGGTAAACTATTGTTAGCTGAAATAAACTGGAAAGGATTTGCTTTGGAGTCCTGAAGACTTGGGTTCAAAATTCTCATCTTGCCACCATCTACCCCTGTCTGAGCCTGCGTTTCTTCTTCTCTGTATGGTTGATCCTCTCAGAGTTAGTGTGGGACCTGATTGAGATAGCATATGCACATAATTGAGCAGGCTCTAGATGCTAAATTAATATTATCTTTTTAGTCTCAATTTCTTCTACATATCAGGCTCTGGGGAAGAGACTGCATTTTACAACCTCCTGGTGCCCAGGTCTTATCCCGAGATCTATTAAATTATACTCTCTTGAGGTGAGATCCAGGCAGCAGTATTTTAAAAATCTGGCGCAAATTATTTTAACGTGCAGCCAAGGCTGAGAACTACTGCTCTGGGCTAGTGTTTCTGGTTGCTTGAGTCCAGTGGTTTTCAAACTTGAGCATGTTTCAGAATCACCAGGAGGGCAGGTTAAAACATAGATAGCTTGGCTCTGCCCCTAGAGTTTCTGATACTGTAGGTCTGTGGTGGGCTTCCTACAATTGGCATTTCCAAAAATTTACAGGTGATGCTGATGCTGCTACTTTGGTAATGATGCTTTTGAACCACTGCTCTAGGGAAACAGTTCTGAAAGTGTGATCTTCACAGCAACCTCATCTGAAATACAGGGAAAGCTTGTTAAGAATGCAGGCAGTCCTCCTTATCCAGACTTTCTTATATGAACTTTATCTATTAGAAATCAGGTAAGGGATAAGTACAGATATGTATTTTTGTTCTCTAAACTGTGTTTTTCTCCACGAAATTCAGGAACTAAATAGGTTTATCTTATATAGTATACCTCACTTTCCAAACTCACCGCTGGCATTCTTGCTATCTAAGCTCAGGATCTAGGTATATGTGGCTAATAAGGGATAACACTGCAGATTTGTGGGCTCCACTAGAGATATACTAAATTAGATTATTCGTAATTAGATTGTGAGATTCTACATTTCAATAGTCTCTCAAGGTCATTCTTAGGAGCATGAATGTCTGAGAAGTATGCCTCTATGCTATGTGCAAGAATCCTGAAGTTTTTTAGAATTCTAGTAACCGAAAGTGTAATTGTAGTGTCATACACCCATGAGATTTACCTACAAAGCACTTTAGGCTAGAAGAGTGATGTAGTGTGGGATTCTATAGCATCTAGGGTGGTAATCTTGATCTTAAGATAGAAGTAACATCCTCTTTCGAGAAAAGGACATCCAAAATTTCTCCTATGAAGTGATAGTCTCAAAACATGAATAGAACCAGTCTCACTGGGGAGGGAACTGCTCAAAGAAATTGAAAAAAGAATGAATTAAAGTTCAAAACATATTTTTAGACACTAGAAGTGCAATACAAGTTTCATATGGTTTACATGTTATTTCTAATTAGAAGGCTAAGCCCAATGAAGACTTTGCTTTTCCAACTACCTTTTTGAATGCACTCTTGACTTCTTTATTCCTCAAGCTGTAGACCAGAGGGTTCAGCATGGGGATGACCATAGTATAGAATACGGATGCCATTTTGTCTGTGTCCATGGAATGATTAGAACTTGGCTGTAAGTACATGAAGATGATTGTCCCATAGAAGATGGAAACAGTGGTTAGATGGGATGCACAGGTGGAGAAGGCCTTCTTTTGTCCCTCAGCTGAGTGCATCCTCAGGATAGCAATAAAAATGAACATGTAAGAGTTCAAGATAACCAAGAGAGTGAAAAAGATACTGGACGCTGCCAATGTGAAGAGCACAATTTCATTTGTGTGGGTGTCAGAGCAAGAGAGAGCCAGTAGTGGGAGAATGTCACAGAAAAAGTGATTAATCACATTGGAACGACAGAAGAAGAGGTGGAAAGTGAAGGCAACATGGATAGAAGACTGTAAAAGTCCACAGATGTAAGAGCTAGTGACCAGTAAAGTACACACAGTATTTGTCATGGTGGTGGTGTAATGCAGGGGTTTACACACTGCTGCATGGCGGTCAAAGGCCATTGAGGCCAGGAGGAAATTTTCACTAATGGCAAAGGCTGCAAAGAAGAACATCTGGGCAGCACATGCATTGTAGGAAATGATGTTAGCTCCAGTGAGAAACCCCACTATTACTTTGGGAGTGACAGCTGAGGCATAAACACAGTCCACCAGGGAGAGGTTACTGAGAAAAAAGTACATGGGAGTGTGGAGTTGAGAACCCAAAAGAATCAACATGATCATCCCCAGGTTCCCAACCAGAGTGATGAAGTAAATGAGAGTGAAAACTATAAATAAAAGTACTTGCATCTCTTGGGCATCTGTTAACCCCACAAGAATGAATTCAGTTGCCTCTGAAATGTTCTCCATCAAAGTCACTTGGGAATCATCATGACCAGCACCTGTGACAAGATGACAAACTCAAGATAATGATATTTGATCACTATCATGGGAACAGAAGTGTGAATAAGACCTCTTGCTCATGTGTGTGAGCTGCGTATCAAGGACAGGAGTCTGTGTGTGAGAAGTTGGGCTGAATGGTGGGTAGGGTTTGATTGAGTGAAGTTGTTCATCTAGAATGGTATGTAAGGACACTGGAATGTCCTTGCTGACTGTGGCTGCCACAAGGGCACCATATTATGACTCTGGGCATATTTCAACTTGTTGCTGCATGTTCTACTCTATTATATTAAACCACATAGGACTTTTTCACTACTTGCTGTATCTTACAGGCACTCTTGTCTAAGATATGTATAGAAAGGTTAATAAACAGAAAGCATAATACAGGAAACATTTTGTCAGTTGTTGGTATATGATGCTGACAAGCCCCATCAAATACATTTGCCATCTCTGAGGGACCCCTCAACCACTGGTTCATAGTACCTCAAGATATACAATGATTCAGAGCCCTGCTTTAGAGACATCAACATTTTTCTTTGTAATTTAGAAGGGCCCTTGTTTGGATGCTCCACTGAAACCATTTGGCCCCTGAAGGAAACTTCATGAGTTTGGCACATTCTTAGTGATGTTTTGGCATTTTTCAACAACTCTAAAACTAAAAGAACAGTTTTTTAAAAAGTTGAGGAAAACTGTAGCAGTTTTCTCTTCACGTCATATTCTTTATTTTTTCTCATAGGTTGATGTTTTCCATCTTCCAAGCATTTCATATGTCTTTGCTTTATTTGTGAGGTAGGGAAATAAGGTGGGTGGGGGGGAGTGGAAGAGTTGCTTTTGTTCTCATCTAGAGACTCTGTGCCCTCAACCAAGCCATAGACCTCCTGCTTTATTACATAGTGTATCTGGTTGTGCTCACCTCCATTGGTAGCTCACCTGACAGCTTATTGGGCTGCTGTGTTTATAGTATGAGAAGCTTTGTCAATCCAAGAGACACTCCTGACTCTGGAATCTTGTCACATTCATTTCTCCTGGATTAACAATACTTAAGGATGTGATATAGCCCTTTAAAGATAGCCTAGTGGGAGAGAACTGTATCAAAAAGACACATTAAACATAACATATTTCTAAAGTAGAGGCATTCCCAGGGATCTTTGAAAGTAGAAAGTATGTGGTTAGCCCAACTCAGAGACTCGGGAAGGCTTTCTGGAGATGACAACTCATGAGTTGTTGCTTGGAGACTAAAGAGACATTAATAATGATTATTAGTTATTATAATAGCAAACACATAGCATTTACTCTATGTTAGGAAACTGTTCTAAGCTGTTCATATATATTAACTTATGTAGTACATTTAGCATTTCTGTGAGGCGGGTGCTGTTATTACCCTCTTTTTACTTCAAATGGAACTGAGGTTGAAAGAGGCAAATTACTTACCCAAGTAAAAAAATCTGGTGGTAGAACTGGGATTTGAACCCAGGTAGTATGATCTAAAATCCATACTATTAAGCAGCCTTCTCAAAAGAGTGGGTCAAGTTAATTAACTTTCTAGTATTTCAGCTTCCTTATCTTTCAAGTGGGAAAAACAGCTTTCAGCTTTGAAGGGAGATAAATAGAATAACTTAAATTCTGCAAAGCATTTAAAATAATGTCAATTACACAGCAAGTATTCAAGAAGTTTAAGCTGTTACTACTACGGCGACTATTACTATTACTACTACTATTACATTTACTACTACTACTGTTACTACTTTTACTACTATTATACCAGGAAGAAGAAACATCATGGATAAAAGGATGAACTGTTAAACACAAGTGTATAAACAGGCAATTATAAGAAGATAGGTATTACTAATTAGTAAAATACATGGCACAATCAAATCTCAATTAGGGAGTGATGTGCAAAAATAATTGTTAGAAGCAAGACGGATAGAATTGAATCCTAAGAGAAAGAGCAGGAAAATGCGTCAGATTATAGACATAACATGACCATTTAGAAGAAGAGCCTAAGGTGACTATTTACACCAAGTATAACTCAAGGATATGTTTTTTCTATTTGTACAGATAAGTGTCACTCCCAGATTAACAACTTAGGTGGGATGTGTCTTTGGGAGTATTACTTACACTCTGTGAATCTGAGTTTCGTTTTCTATGAAATAGTTCATTTAATACTTCATGTAACTATTTTACGGAGCTGGAAAGACAAAATTAAATAACATATGGAACCCTATTAACATAATGCCTGGCACACTGAAAGTATTCAATGTTAGTTACCTCTTCTCGTTCTTATCCTAGTTGGCTTTGCATACAAGCAAGCTCTGTACCAGGAGGTGGTGTTATAAAATGAATAACGTGGTTCCTGACTTTTTAATGAGGTAGCGACAACCAGATCTACAAATTATTTCCCCCAAATAATGTGCTATAATAAAAGTGTATCTGAGGTGTTACAAAATGGTCACAAAAATACTCCAAATATGCTAGAACATCCTAGTGACCATGAAGTCACTTCCTCTTGAGATTGGTTCTTCAGTTCTTAGAGGTCTCTGTTTGCTGGAGTTGCCAGATTTAGCCCAAATGCATAAACATGTGAATATGATTAAATTTATTTTTGAAAAAAGTTAATTTCTGTATTCCACTGATGCACCAAGAATGGCCAACTTATTGACCAATTTCTTATCTACTGTAAATTTAAAATAGCTCCTTTTGATCCAAAAATTCAGAGGTATAGGGGTATGGATAGGATTGTACTACAAACACAAGATCAATTCTAATCTAGTTCTATTGTTAATCATCTGGGTGTGGGCCTGCCACTGGCCAGATTTTAATTCACAAGATGAAAAACATTCTCTGTTTCCCTTGTTGGCTACTATTCTGCTCTCATGTGACAATGAATATGAAAGTTCTTTAAAAAGCATAAAAGATGCTAACATTTGACAATCAGGCAATCTGAGCCATTACTTTACATAGCTTATCTCATCTCTTCTTGGTTACTGCAAGCTGTTCAGCCAATAATATTGAATGTCCAAATGTTGATGTTCTTAATGAAAATGGCTTTATATTTGAGATCCCCAGATAGAAGAAAGTTCTACAACCCCTGATTTCAGAAAGGGAAGTATGATATTTGCACTGCTACTCTTGTTGCACACTTTAAATAAAAGAAAATTAGGAGGTACAGTCTCCCTTTTGAGTCTAACCATCACTCCAATCATTTATATAAGACATCTGATTGTAATGACCGTGGAAATCTGGGTGCTGTAGCACAGCAAAGCAGAGTGGAAAGACCGGTGGGCTAGGAGTGAGAAGACCACTAGTTAACAGGCTGTCTATGATCTAGTCATTTAATCTCTCAGCGCTTTATTTTCCTCATTTGTAAAATAAAAATGGTTGGAACTTCTCGAGCCCTTTCCCATTCTAATTGACTATGATTGTATGTTTTCCTAATACTTACTTTTGTCCTAAGAACAGACAAATGAGGGGACAAAGGAGGGAGTATGGAAAACCTTCATGCCCAGATTTTTGACCAGATGTCCACATCCAGGAAAGCATCGTGCTGGAGAAACTCCTTCCCCACTTGTGGAGCTCTGTTGTGGAACGTAACTCGGGTTTGCCTTCTTGCCAATATCAAGGCAGAGACAATGACTTTTTCTTACAACAAATCTCAGGGGAACCATTTAGTGTCATATAAGTAGATATCTCAGGAGACTCCTGATCCCAGATTGGGCCTCCTAACCTGAACCTGACTGTAGATATCAGAGGATAATGTTTGCATGTATTTCAGCTGAGAATCATGTGCTTATGAAGACGTGGGGAAGGGAAGCTTAGAGGGAAGTTCCCCTAGTCATCAAATCAGCAGTGCCACGGTCAAGTTAGGCAACAAAAATAAAAAAACTCACTAAAATCTCTGGCTTAGGTGATGTCAGGACTTCATGCAGGATTTCTCATATCTAGTTCTTTCCTTAGAGCCTAGAAATTGCCCCAGGATTTTTTTTTTAAACAAAACATCCATTTGTCTTACCACTAAAGTGCTGGTCTGGGGATATTTAGGAAGATTTTTTTCTTTTTTCTAGAACTAAGAGATGGATCCATTCTTTCCTCTGCATGGTAATCTCTGACTCCAAATACTCAAGCAGAACTATCTCTCTTTCATCAGTCAGTCAAGCATGGCTGTTACAAATTTGAGCTGTGCAGTCATTTGACATAAATTATGTTAAGAAATGGGAAACATCAGCCTATGAGAAAAAAATAAAGACTGTCATATGAAGAATGAATTCAGTCACTTCTGAAATGCTCTCCATCAAAGTCATTTGGGAATCATCATGAGAGGCACCTATGACAAGATGACAAACCAAAGATAATGCTATGTTATCACTATCATAGGAAGTGAAGTGTGAATGGGGTCTCTCACTCATGTATGTCAGCTTCCTGTAGAAGGCAGGAGCTCATATGGAAGAACTTGGACTGAGTGCAGAATAAGAGTGAGTTGAGTGAGGTCGTTCATCTAGAAGTATGGTTGACATACAATATGATATTAGTTTCAGGTGTACAACATAGTGGTTTGACATTTATACGCATTACAAAATGATCACCATGGCAAGTGTAGTATCCATTTGTCACCATACAAAGTTACTATAATATTATTGAGTATATTCCCTATGCTGTAGATTACATCCTTGTGACTTATTTATTTTATACCTCTTAGTCCCTTTCACCTATTTTGTCCATCCTCTCACCCCCTCCTCTCTGGGGGCAACCAATTTGTTCTTTGTATCTATGAGTTTGCTTCTGTTTTGTTTTTTTTGTTCATTTGTTTTAGTTTTTAGATTCCACATATAAGTGAAATCATGTGATATTTGCCTTTCTCTGTCTGACTTATTTCACTTAGCATAATATCCTCTAGGTCCATCCATGTCATTGCAAATGTCAAGACTTCATTATTTTTTTGGCTAAGTAATATTCATATATATATATGAATATATATATATATATATATATATACACACACACATATCACATCTTCTTTACCCATTCATCTAAAACAATGGGGAAAAGACAGTCTCTTCAATAAATGATGTTGTGAAAATTAAATAACTGCCTGCAAAAGAATGCAATTGGAACACTATATTGCACCATATGCAAGAATAAACTCAAAATGGATTAAAGACTTGAATGTAAGACCTGAAACCATAAAACTTCTAGAAGAAAATATAGGTAGTAAGGTCTTTCATATAAGTCTTAGTGATATTTTTTTGAATCTGTCTCCTCAGGCAAGGGCAACAAAAGCAAAAATAAACAAATGAGACAACTTCATACTAAAGAACTTTTGCACAGTGAAAGAAACCATAAGCAAAATGAAAAGGCAACCTACTGAATGTGAGAAGATACTTGCAAATGATTTATCCAATAAGGGATAGTATTCAAAATATGTAAAGAACTCATGCAACTTAATTTCAAAAAATCCAGTTAAAAAATTATCAGAGGACCTGAATAGACATTTTTCCAAAGAAGACATACAAATGGTCACCAGGTACATGAGAAGATGCTTAACATCACTCATCATCAGGGAAATGCAAATCAAAACCACAATAAGATATCACCTCACATTTTCCTGGGACAGGAAAAATTCAAGATGAGCCTAGAGCACCTTCTAGATTCAGAAAGAAAAAATCAAAACAAAAGAAAACAAAAACCAAAAACAAAAGGACTGGGGCATATCAAATGAAAAACAGGTCAAATTGAAAGTGTCCCCAATGGCCAAAGATGGAACAAGTCAAGCAAAAAAATAAATAATATCATATTGAATTATAACTAGGATGTAAAACAAAAATAAATGAGCCCATGCTGGTAAAAACAGACAATCAAACAAACAAATTAAGTGAAGGAGGGGAGACTTCATTTTTGTAGAAGAATTCTAAATAATATATTTAGGAACCACTCCCCTGGAAAGGAAATGCACAACTCGTCTGTCGGTTGTCATACTGTGGCAGCTGCATGCTTCTCTGAAGCGGAAAGCTATGCCACCAGTATTTTAAGTACCAGCAGAGTCACCCATGGTGGACAGCTTTAAGTGGAGTTTCTAGACTATGACAGACTAGGAAGAAGGACTTGTTCACCCACTTCTAAAAAAAAATTGGCCATGAAAACCCTATGAATAGCAGTGGAGCATTATCTGATATAGCACTGGAAGGTGAGAGGATGGTGCAAAAGACTGGGCAGGATTCTGCTCTGCTGTTCACAGGGTCACTGGGAGTTGGAATCCACTCGACTCCAGGGCACTAACAACAACATACCCCAGGATGGGGAGTATACTACCCAGCCACCTTGAGTCGGGTAAGGACTTTGTGATTAGCTTGCAAAGGATAGAGTACAAAAAGTGGAAAACAAGTAATTTTACAGTGAATAAACTGGCAAAAATATCTTGGTCAGGTGATCAAGGTTAACATCCTCAGTGACAAGTCATGTTGGTAACATATATCCCCTGATAGGATATGATGAGAAAGGCATGTCTTATTCTTCCTGAAAACCTATAACCACTGTCTAATCAAGAGAAAAACATCAAGCAAACGCAAATTGGAAGACATTCTGCAAAGTATCTGACCAGTATTTCTCAAAGCTATCAAGGTAAAAGAAAAACAAATAAAGACTGAGAAACTGTTACAGATCAGAGGAGACTTAAGGAGGCGTGCAACGCTGTGAATGTTGTTTCCTGGACTGGATCTTGGAAGAGAAAAAGGACATCATTTGAAATACAATACAATCTGACTAAATTCTTGAAGTTTAAGCAATAGCGATGTGCCAATGTTAGTTTTGACAGATGTATTAAGATAAAGTAAGATGTGAACAATAGGGGAGACAGCGAAAGACATGCCGGACTTGTCTGTAATATCACAGCAATTTTCTTGAAGTCTAAAATTATTATAAAATTTATAATATATTTAAAATAATCATTAAAAATGTTTCCAGGAGGAGAAAACACCATTTTCACAGCCTTTGGAGCCAGAAGAGGATATTTGTGTTACACCATACCATCATTGATAATATCAGCATGTCCCTCTATAACATTCAAGTACAGTTGTATAAATCTTGAGATGTTTAATGTTTCTAATTTTATAGAAATGGGAAAGAATTCATGAGTGCAAATTCCTTTGAATAGCTTTAGTATAGAATTGAACTCATTTGAGGGTCCAAATAAAATACCTAATTATTGTATATTGTATTAGTGTATTGAGGTAGGTTATGTTTATTGTTGTAAAGTATTGTCATGCTTACATTTTGTATGGATACTTAGAATCATCAATTATTCTTAAAGTTAAATAAATCATCAATATGTAGGAAGAAATTGTTAAAATTGAATCATGTAGGAAACTTAGCACAGTCTCATATTTTGTCTTTTTATGATTTACTAAATAAATTAATTTCATGTGTTATTTGCCACTTATTGAGAAATTTCTAATAAAAAAACTTAAGACGGTTTGATATGTTCTACTTGATGGTGTGTTTTTCAAAAGATTACATATTCCAAAAGTGGGAGAATGCAAGTAGTGAGTGAGAAAATAGAAAAAACTAGTTACATCTCATGAAATGCTCTAGAATTGTTTTCTAAAGACTTATATAATAAGTAATGAACTCAATGATCAGTGGTTCAAATATATAGACTGCTGGACTCAAAGTATAATTAAATAATTGATTTATTAATTTAACAAATATTTACAGAGGAATTAGTATGAGCCAGAATGTAATTTATGTTTTGAGGAAGAAGTTGTTAGTAAAGAAGCAAAGACATTCTTCTAGGGTAGTGTATATTCTAGATATGGAGATAGATGAACAGGTGAACAAATAAATTAATAGTAACAACAATAGTTGAGTACTAATCAACACTATGAAGAATAAAGCAAGAATTGAACAGTATCCATTACGAAGTGGAGTGACTGTGATATGGTAATATTTAAGCAAAGACCTGAAGGAAGTGAGGGAGCTTTCTGAACATTGGCAACAGCAAGTGCAAAGACCCTGAGGCAGGAACATGCTTGGAGTTGGCCAGCAATAGCAAGGAACTGTGTGAAGGAAGTTGAGTGAATGAGTAGGAGAGTGGTAAGACATGATGTACTCATCTAAAACTAAAGTATTCATGCATGAGTGACATTAGCCATTTCACAGTATTTCTAGAGAAAAAAAAGAATAACATTATTATTGCTCCGTGCATTTTCTTTTACAAAGTTGAGGAGTTGGTAGTCATACACAGAAAAATTGAAAAATTCCCTTGTTATCAATTGATCCCCTTTTTTTGAACTCTGGTCTTCTTACTTTTGAAAATTATTGTGTGATCATACTTTTTCTACCAAATGACTTACTGAAGACAAAAATTTTAATTCCTTCAAGGTGTTATATCTACATAGCTCTGAAAAAAAAAGCCAACAAAAAGTATATACCTTTATTAAAAATATGTGTCATATTTTTCCTTATTTTGGACTCTTGGAATAGTTTTTTTAATGAGAGAAATAAAAAATATTAGACATAAATTTATATACTGCTACCACAATTAATTACTTTGACTTTTTAAATAAAAGCTAGTCATACTCCATCTACATACTTTAACAAATTTCCCACTCTTGTGTGTATGTGCACACGTGGGATCCTTGCATGCACTCCTATTCACGGGTTTGAGCCCTGTTTTACAAATATATTTGCATTGGTATATCATAAAGAAAATGTGAACATATGAATAAATCAAATGTAATTAAGAAGGTTTATGACAAATAGGATCTAAAAATTTTTAAGATGCCTTTTGGCTATCCTCATTCAGATATTACATATCTGGACATTATTTTTTGTTTTATAGGAGACACATTTTTGAAGGGGAAAGGGCAATACCTCAGTAATGTAAAGGTAGTGTAGGCCATAAAATGTGAGTTAATGCATGGAGAAGATCTGACAGGACTGAAACTAGGTCTTGCGGATCCTATAACTTTAAGATCTGAAGCCTAGAGACAATTTTGCCTTCTCAACAGCCTTCTTGAAAGCACTCTTGACCTCTTTGTTCCTCAGGCTGTAGACCATGGGATTTAGCATGGGGATGATCATTGTATAGAACACAGATGCAATTTTGTCTGTGTCCATGGAATGACTGGAGCTAGGCTGTAAGTACATGAAGATGACTGTCCCATAGAAGATGGAGACTGCAGTGAGGTGAGAAGCACAGGTGGATAAAGCCTTCATGTATCCTTCTACTGAGGGCATGTTTAGGATGGTGACAAATATGAACAGGTAGGAAATCAAGATTACCAGGAGAGCGAAAAAGATGTTGAAGCTTTCCAGAAGAGCAAGGATCAGCTCACTAACATGTCTGTAAGAGCAAGAGAGGGCCATGAGAGCTGGAACATCACAGAAAAAGTGAGGGACCATATTGGACTTACAGAAAGAAAGACTGAATACATCCCCAACATGGATAGAGGCATTCAGGAAACCACAGATATAGGAGCCTATGGCCAGACGTGTACACATACTTGTTGTCATCATGGTGCTATAATGTAGGGGTTTACACACTGCTGCATAGCGGTCACAGGCCATAGAAGCCAAGAGGTAACTTTCCACAGTGGCAAAGACTGCAAAAAAGAACATCTGAGCAGCACATGCATTGTAGGAGATGACCTTGTCACCTAAAAGAAACCCAGCCATCATCTTGGGAGTGACAGCTGTAGAGTAACAAATGTCCGCCAGAGACAAGTTACTGAGGAAAAAGTACATGGGAGTGTGGAGACAAGAGTCCAAGAGAATCAACAGGATCATCCCTAGATTTCCAAGTACATTAGTGAGATAAATGAAAGTGAAAATGATAAAGAGAGGAACCTGCAGTTCTGGGGCATTGGTTAGTCCCAGCAGGATGAACTCAGTCACTTCTGTGTTGTTCTCCATGGATGTTATTTTGGAATCACAGGATGCCCTGTAGCAATGAGAAATAAAGGTACAGAGTGACAAACAAAGAAGAGATTGAAGTAAAATTCATTTAATATTATATATATATATTTTTCATTATAACAATAATTTATATGTCAAGATTCTACAAGTTTAAAGTATTGACTAAACAATAAAGTTTAAGGCATGAATTATCTGTAGAGTCTCACACTTTTGAAACTGAAAGATTTTTATGGATCATTTTTCAATTTTTAAATTTTATGAATTTGTAAACTGATTTGTAGAAAAGGTAATGCCTTGATTAAGATGAAATGTCTTGAATGACTGCATCTGTCAACTCAGTTTTTCTGAGCCTACTAAACACTTAGATCTATATTGCCCATGTGCAGGAACTGCTCAAGGCATTTTACATGTAGATTCATTTATTACTCTCAACCTCCCTATGGGAGTGATTAATTGTTACACGCATTTAACTTAGGAAGCACAGAGGTTGGGTAATATATTTAAGTTTACAAAATTATTTGTGCCAAAGCCAGGCCTTGTACCCAGGCAGAGTGATTCCCAAGTCTACGGGTCTTAATTGAATTTAAACCAAGTTGAATTTAATTCAATTTACAATTACTCCATGTCTCCAAAGTTCTAAACTCAGAGTTTGGAATATTACAGTGACATAAGAGAGATATATGCATAGTGCATGTAGTGGTGTAACTGGAACAGTAGGGGCATGTACATCCAGCAGAGGCAATTCTGAGAGGAAGGCACAGCATCCAGTATGAAGCCTGGGTTCTGGGCTGAGGTGCATATCAGCCGTATCATTCACTACCTAGGAGTTATTGGTCCTCTCTTAACTCTTCTCAACCTGATTTTCTTCATCTACTAAATGAAAATAGTAATGAGACCTAACTCAAGGTATTATTGTAAGAATTAAATGATAGTGCATAAAAAACAATGAGTAAAGTGCTGGGTATTTAGCACAGTCTAATTAGATTTAGATGTTTATATTAAAATCAGAATTATGATTATGATGGAATGATAGCCTCCATGTTTGTTTGAAGAAGGTGGATGGTTAAATGTAAGGCTCCAGTGTGGTAGAGTTTTTTAAGACTTCTCTCTTCAATTTGCCTTTTTTCACACATGTGGTGCCCTGAGATTTTCTGTGCCTCCAGTGTTTCTCAGTTTGTCACTCTGTCTACATGAGTGGATGTTCAGCCATTTCATGTGGGCCATTCTTTTGCTTAATTTCTTCCTTAACATCTATGGCTTAGCTTGGGTTGAAAGGGTATTCTTTCTTAAATTCATTCTTTCTTTCATTACTCTTATCCCATAGTTGAATCACAGAGAACAAAGGGTGAATGTTCTTAGTTTGTTGGCTACAGATCTCTTTTGTTGGCCAATTACATGCTTGAAAATTTTTTATTTGAATCTATTCTTGTTTAGGTACAGTGTTTTTAATCTTTTTATTTGACTTTGATACCTTTACAAGGGCATGTATTATCTGCTAATTATTTTTTATCACCATCCTCTTTAATCTTTTCATAGCTTCACTTTAATGCCTAGCCCATAAAGTCATTATGTTTGCCAACCATAACCACTTGTAGAATATACTGTGTTCTACAATAAAAAATAAGACCTAGGGGCTGGCCCCGTAGCTGAATAGTTAAGGACGTGTGCTCCACTTCGGTGGCCCAGGGTTTCGCCAGTTCAGATCCTGGGAGCGGACATGGCACTGCTCATCAATCCATGCTGTGGCGGCATCCCACATGCCACAATTAGAAGGACCCACAACTAAAAATATACAACTATGTATGGGGGGCTTTGGGGAGAAAAAGGAAAAATAAAATCTTTAAAAAAAATCTATATACATTTATATTTGTGTGTGTGCATATGTATATATATGCATCCTTTCATTTAATCCTCACAATAATGTTATAAGGTAAGTGATATTATTATTTCAATTAATAGAACTGATGATTTGAGAAACTATGTAAAGCTCTACAATTAAGAGCTAGTGTGAGGAAAATTCAAGACTTAAGATTCAAACCCAGCTGTGACCAAATCAAAAGTCTTTGCTTTTAGCCACCTCACTGTCAGCATTTATAGATGTGCTAGTAACAATAAGAGTGAGATTATGGGGAAAAGTTTACAGTGGAGTATGGATCTTGCTCATTCAAGAGGATTTATTTCACACTTGTCTTTTTTTAACCTTCACTGAGAGGTCAACAGATAGTGAATAAGATGAAATTTATGCCTGCTTACTCAAGCATCATCTATCCTTTATTTTTAATTTTATTTATTTTTATTTTTATTTATTTTTTTACCAGTCTCTTTTAGGAAAGCAACATGAAAATGTTTCAGAATTATCACTAAACTTCCTAATAATGGAAGTTTTGATACTTATGTCCAGTCTCAACTCACTGCTGTAGCAAAATATTCAAAAAACCTATTTCTGTGCTTAAATAACTCATAGAAGGTATAGATGCTCCATTGATTTTGTATGAATTACACTTCTGACTTAAAGTGTATATGTATTATAGAAGCTTACCTTGCTGCTGGAGATGAAGGGGCAGTAAATCCTGAATAGTGAATCTAAAATCAGAAATTCAGCCATAGAGTAATATATATTTACTGTGAGCAATGTTCTCTATTAGGCACTCGTCAAAAATTTCCAAAGTCTCTAAGGCAAGTAGAGATGAGAGGAAGAACACACATGGAGGCAGGAACATGTGTTTAAGTACTGAATTCATCATGCATTCTTTGTGTACCCTTGGTAAAGTCTCTTATCTTCTTCTTATCTGTAAAATAAAGAATAAAATTACTTCTCCCACATAATCCAAGGAATTGTGTATGTGAATAGCAAATAAGGGAAGCACCATAGAAAGCCTTGCTGAAGGGTTATCACTTTAAAGTCAACCAATATAATTTTCATCTCAAAGTGTTCTTCCTGGTCATTGTTAGGAGTTCATAGCAAATCGTCAGGTCAAGATTTGGGGGTGGGAGGAAAGCGCTTAAGTACTAACAGCTGTTAACATTTAGATGAAAAATGATGGCTAAAAGCACACAGTCAGTCCTTCTAAAATGATGTTAGATTGAAATATATTTGGGATTCTAGAGGCTAAATAATGGGAATCAAGAGGGATTTATAGACACATGGACCTCTCTGGGGATGTCTCCCATGAGGACACATGACTTTTATTACACTTTCCTAGGGAAAAAACAAATTGCCTGTGGAGACCTAGCTGGATACATTGAGGGTGCACACCTGTGTGTATTACTTATTTCTTTTTTCTCCCACTTTCTAATTAAAGTAAAATTTACAAACAGTAATATCCACAGTTTTTAGTGTATAGTTCTAATAGCTTGGTCAAATTTCTATCACATATCCACTAGCACAGTCACAATGTAGAAGAATTTCATCACCTAAACAAAACCTCTGAGCTTATTTGTGGTCAAATCCTTCTCTTACTCAATGCCCATGACAACCACTAACCTATTTTCTGTTCATATGTTTTTGTCTTTGCAAGAATGTCACTTAAATAAAATCCTAATAAATGTAGCCTTTGACTCTGGCTTCTTTTGGCTAGCATGGTGCATTTGAGATGCATCCATATTGTTACTTGTATTAATTTCTTAAAGCTGCCATGAAAAAAGTACCGCAAGCTAGACGGATTGAACAATAGAGATTTATTGTCTCACATTTCTGGAAGCTAGACATCTGAGACCAAGGTATTGGCAGATTTTGTTCTGTTGGTTCCTTCTGAAGGCTCTAAGAGAGAATCTGTTTCATGTTTTTCTTTTAACTACTGGGTAGTTTGCTGACAATCTTTGGTGTTCCTTGACTGCCTATTTGGGTAAATATCTATAAGTTGGATGGCTTGGTCAGATGGTAAGTATATGTATAATTGAATGGAAACTGCCAAGTGTTTTCTGACTGCCAGTTTGCATTCCTACCAGCAAGGTATTACAGTTGCTTCACTTCTTTGACAGCACTTGATATTATAATGGTTTTAAAATTTTTATTTCGGTTTTATTTCATGTTCTTTCTTGCTCTTTCTCAAGGAAGATTTAAGAAATTTCCATGATAAAATCTGTTATTTACATGCCCTTTTGCCTTACCAAGACAGTTCTGGCTTGAGAATGCTTTTTTTTCCAACAAGGGAGATAGATCCATTCTTTCCTCTGCACGGTCACCTATGAGTCCACACTTCCAAGCAGACTTACCATATCTTTGTCAGTGCAGATAAGTGTCATGGTTACAAATTTGTTCAGTGAACTCAGGTTGATTTTCTTCTCATGTTTAAAGAGGGAGATAGTAATGTAACACTTATGGACTTTCAAGAAGCTTATAACCTGGCATAGATACAAAGTTTAGCATACTGTCTAGCACATATCAGTTGTTCCATCAGGTTAATTATTAATATTTTATTACTTATAAAATAATTGATATAGCATAGGTCACAAAGATAGTGTTGCTGAAGCATTTCATATGCTGCTTTACATGTGCTTGCCCCATCGCAGGTGGACTCAGAAATGACTAGTTGCAGAAGTGGATTGTCATATGTAATGATATGCGTCATTTCTGGGTGAGTTAAAGCAGATGTGCAACCTTCCAGTTGTTTCTTCTGCTACAGTGACTGAGGAGACTTAATGTACCAGCAAGCGCAGCTATAGATGGTAAAGCCTACGTCAGTAGTGTTTTTGGGTGACATCTCAGAGAAATACTGCCCCTCCCTAGACAAGCTGTGTTATGAACTTGTACTGTCAAATGTGAGAAACAAACCTATAGTACACTGAATAATGACCCACAAATATCAGATCCTATTGCCTGGAATGTGTAATGTTACCCTATATGACAACGACTTTGCAATTGTTATTAATTTAAGGGTATGTACATGGAGATTATCATGGATTAATCAGTGGACTCTAAATACAACAACCAGTGTCCTAACAAGAGAGAAGCAGGAAAAAGACCAAAAAACACCCCAAAAACCCCCCAAAAAGGCAAACACCATCAGAATAAACCTTTTCTCAGAATTATTCTAGATCATATTCAAAATCTGAAACCAAGTAAATGTTGATCCATGAGAATGGCAACTTAACCAAGATGTTTAAGGAAATCTCTGTCAAACCAGCAACTCAACACAAGCGAAAGGGATAGACATTTCAGATACTATACACAAAACATACAGTCAGTAAATAGTTTAGAAAACTGATTAAACAAACAGATACAACCAATGACAGGAAAACAACAACAAAAAACCTGAGAGAGAACAATCTGATTTCCAAAGTTTATCACACTATATATTCACAAGTATATATGTGAATATATTTGCATATATTCACAGTGTAGTTTTCAGTAAAAATTAGGAGACATGCAGAAAAACAAGAAGATATGTCCCATTCACAGGGGATAAAAAGAGTTAACAGAAACTGTTCCTGAAGAAGTGCAGACATTGGAATGATTGGCCAAAGATTTTAAGTTACCTGTCTTAAATATACTCAAAGAACTAAAGGAAACCAGGAGAATAATGTCTGAACAAACAGAGGATATCAATAAAAAGATATAAAGGATAAAAAGGAACTGAATATAAATTCTGGAGCTAAAATACAAGTGAAATTAAAAATTCGCTAAAAGGTTTCCACAATTGTTTGAGTAGGAAGAAGGAAGAACTAGCAAACTTAAAAATAAGTCAATTGAATTAATTCAGTGTGAGGAACAGAAGAAAAAAGAATGAAGAAAAACTGAACAGAGCTTAAGAGACTCTTGGATCACCATCAAGTGTACTAGAATATGCATAATGAGAGTTCCTGACAGTGAGGAGAGAGAAGGGACAGAAAGAATATTTGAAGAAATAAGGCTAGAATTTCCCCAAACTTGATAAAAAAACATGAATCTACTCATCCAAGTAGCTCATCAAACTGCAGGTAGGATATCACAATGAAATAAATACTGAGACACACTGTAATCAAATTATTGAAAGTCAAAGACAAAAAGGTTCTTGAAAGTAGCAAGAGAGAAATGACTTGTCACATACAAGGGATTATTAACAAGATTAATAGTCAACTTCTCATCAGAAAACATGAAAAAAGAAGTCAGTGAGAGAAGATATTTAAAGTGCTGGAAAAAAATCCTGTCAACTAAGACTTCTATATCTGGTAAATCTATCCTTCAAAAAATAAAAGAGAAATTAAAGAATTCCCAGATAAACAAAAGCCAGAGTTTATCTCTAGTCAACATGTCCTACAAGAAGTTCTTAGAAAGAAGTCCTTTAGACTGAAATAAAATGACTTTAGATAGTAATTCAGAACTATACAAGAAGTAAAGAACACTATAAAGATAACTATATAGGTAAATGAAAAGCCAGTATTATTGTAGTTTTGGTATGTACCGCTCTATTTTTCCCATATGATTTAAAAGAAGAATGCACAAAAATGATTTTAAACTAAGGTTAATGTCACAAAATGTGCAAAGATGTAATTTATGACAATAAAAGTGTAAAGGGGAGAGATATAGCTAATAAGTATATTTGATTCCCAAGACCATGATTTTTAATTCCCCACGTTGACTCAGAATGACATTCAATACATCAATCAGTCTTGAATAAGGCAATATAATGAGTCACTTTTTTGTATCCAGGCTTGGGGTAGGCAGTTTACATTATATGTGAAACATTAACGCGATATTTCTTAGTTATTAAGCATTCAGATCAACATGTTTCCAAATTCCAATTCTGCTCATTGCTAGCATTACAGTCTTCAGTGTGTAGCTCATTGTCAGCAAGCTTCAGTTTCTCCATGCGTGAAATGGGAATATATCTCACATGGTTGCATGATAAATTAATGAAAGTATAGTATAAATGTGGTGTTCCCAAAATAACAAGGGCACAGTAAATCCTCGCTATCACAGTTTGTCATTATTAAAGTTCTGATATCCACTTTAATACAGATACAGATGATACAGATGATATCGATCATCTGTATGGGAAGGTAAAGCTTAAATTAGAGAAAGCAAATTGTTACAAGTAACAAAGTAATAAAAGATTGCCTACGGATTATAATGGCAAGCCAGTGTCTAAAGAGGAAAAGTTACTGAAGACTTTGTGGAACCTTTGAAACTTGTGCTATTCTTTGAAGAGTAAGTGAGATTTGTGCTGGGAGCACAGAGCATCTTGTCAGGAGGACTGCACTTTTTAATTCTTTCCTTAGCACCAAGTATGTGGTGGTCAGATCCATAAAAAGTTCCCCATCTCGGAACAAAGAATGCTAAGAAGTCAACAAATGCTTCGAAGGACTTTTGTTTTTATCAACAGATTAATTTGATTATGAGTGATCCCCAAACTAGTTTTCTTCCCCAGGAAAATGTTGAATTAAGATCCACTTCTTTACTTTGTGGAGAAGAGAGATGGTTAAAAAAAAAAGGGGGTTTTCAGTTCTTTGTTTTTTTCCAGATTTAAGAGAGTGTATAATTCTGTGTGTTGACTGAGGTAAGTAATTTAAGGGACCAAAATGGTGCCTTAGGCACTTTGCTCTGGATAATAGTGCCTCTCCAGTGGCCTCCATACTACAAATGGCAGAAGTTTAGAGGGAGCAGAGAACTCTGCATGCTTCTATCAAAAACCTTCACCCTCCCTTTCCCACTCCCAAACTCGTAGCCTGATTGTCACTGTCCACCTGGAGACCTTAGGACTAATCTCAATGTTCTTTTTCTAACTTTGTCACTCACCATGAAGCTGAGAATCTCAGACCAGACCTCAACCTCTATAAAATAATGTCCGTATCTCTTTATTTCCCTATTTCTGTCCCCAAACTCACTCCTGCCCAAACTCTTGAAAACTTTCCACTGTGCACTCTGGAATTCATAGGAGTCATCAACATAACCCAGTATACACTTAACCTCTCCTCTGAAAGTTCCATTTACCTACATGGTCTAACTGAAATCTATGTCCTGGGACAGTGTTCCCCTTGCAGTCATCTCAGGGGGAGGCAATTTTCTCTCTCACTTTCTTCTTAACACTGTACCACCTCATGTTCTTGACTTTGTTAACAGTATAACAGTCTAATTTTTGTTTGCTGTAAACTCTTTCCTTTTGGTGACTTTAATATGATATACATTTGTTGAAAATTAGAAGTTGCCAACAGAGTTCAAATTAATAAAATCTAACGCTGCCAGTCCTCTCCTCTGAACTCCAGACTTGTGTAGCCTTGTGTTTATGCAACACTTCCACATGGATGGCCAAAAAGAATCTCAAACTCAGCATGACTAACCTGCGATGGTGTCTCTCATTTTTTCCCAAAGAACTGCTTCTTCTACACCTTTCCGTGTAACACTATACATAAAAATGGAGTCATCATTGTTCTCTTCCTCTAATGCCCTATATTCAATATATCAGGAAATCCAGCCAAGTCTACTTTTGAAATATATCAGGATTGGATAATTTCTCACCTCTCTATCACCCTTATCTAAGTTATCATCATCTCGTGCATAGATTAATGAGATTAATGCAAAGAAACATGCAATGGGTGAGATCATAGGACCCCAGCTTTCATTCTCACATGGAAGCTCTCCTTAACCTCGCCTACAATTTGGATCCCTAGATAGAGCCTGTCACTATCTTTAAAAATGATATTTTAAACTAGCTTTTAGATATAATAATATCATTTATAGAATGTGTTTAAAGTGTCAGGCAATTTTATCTCAATTTTAACAGGTGGGGAAACTGAGACCCAGACACATTATTTAATACTCAAGATGACTGAGAAAATAAATGGATTTTTACTTGACATAGCTGGACTGGCCACTGTACAGGTAGAAAAAGAATATTGTGTGAAAAATTGAAGGAAGGAATGAAAGGAATGTGAGAGTGGAAGGAATTTTGAACAGAAGCAAATGGAGTGAGTGAGTATATAGGATAGATTTCACACTTATTTGGAATCCCTCTGTAACAGCATTCACCCCTCTAATCCATACATAGATCAATGACTGTGTCCTCGTCATAATGTGTAAGAATTTACAATGTCAGTTTGCATTATCAATCCAGTTTGATTATGAGTTCAAGGGAAAATTGATGACCGAGTGATATTGAGCAACACCCAAGGTCACCCATCCAGTATATAGTAGAGCTAGAGTTTGCATCCAGATGTCCCCAGTTTGGATTCATACTTTTAACTTTTATTCTCTAGCTGTCTTTATTCCTTGTACATGAATTTCTATAGTATCTCATTGTGTGGTAATTACACATTTTATGTATCTTATTATCCTGTGAGATATTGAATGCTAGAACATGATATATTAAACTATCTTTTGCTAACATATAATACTGAGCTTGATACAGTGGACATAATGGTAAAACAGTGACTCAAGTGAAATGAATTAAATTACACTAAATCTACTTTATTACATGGCTATTTTGTGTTAGTGTTTGAAGATCTGAACTGGGAGGCTAACATAAACCCATCAGGAATAATCCTGATTTTGCACACACTCCATCCCTGCACTCTGGTTTAACCATTTATGAAGTTAGAAGAATGAGTTATTTTAACTCCAAAATACTTTTGGTTGGAACACTCTCTAGTCTACCAATTTCTAAAAACTACATTTTGCTGTTGTACCCATGTTAGATTCAGAGAATACTGATATAAGTTATACATTGGGCATAATGATGGCTCTAAGCACAGCTATTATCTAGATCCTCTTTTCTCATTGCTATAAGGCATTCATATAATCCACAAATGACCCCAATGGAGAACAGTACAGAGCTGACCAAATTCATTCTTGTTGGGATAACTGATGACGCAGAACTGCCCATCCCACTCTTTAAAATGTTCACTTTCCTCTGCCTCATCATGCTGGTTGGGAACTTGGGGATGATTGTGTTGATCCTGCTGGACTCTTGTCTCCACTCTACCATGTACCTCTTCCTCAGTAGTCTCTCTCTGACAGACTTTGGTTACTCCACAGCTGTCACTTCCAAAGTGATAGCTGGATTCCTTACAGGAAACAAGGTCATTTCCTACAATGCATGTGCTGCTCAAAAGTGTTTTTTGTGGTCTTTTTCACTGTACAAAATTTTCTCTTGGCCTCAATGGCCTATGACCACCATGCAGCAGTATGTGGACCAGTACAGTACACCACCATCATGACACCAAAAGTGTGTGTGTGTCTGGTCATAGGCTCCTATGTCTGTGGTTTCCTGGATGCCCTCATCCTCACTGGGGACATATTCAACCTCTCTTTCTGTGGGTCCAAAGTGGTTGATCACTTTTTCTCTGACGCTGCTCCTCTCCTGACTCTCTCATGCTCAGACAACTACATGAGTGAGATGATTTGGTTTGTTTTGGTGTGCAGGAATATCCTCTTTTCTATCCTGCTTATCTTGATCTTCTACCTTTTATATTTATCATCATGCTGAGGATGCACTCATCTGAGAGATGCCATAAGGCCTTTTCCACCTGTACTTCCCACTTCACTGCTATCTCCATCTTTTATGGGACAGGCATCTTCATGTACTTACAACCCAGCTTCAGCCATTCCATAGACACAGAGAAAATAGCATCTGTGTCCTATGACGTAGTTATTCCCATGCTGAATGTGCTGGTCTATAGCCAGAGGAACAAAGAGGTCAAGACTGCCTCTAAAAAGGCTTTTGGGAAGGGTAAGTCTTCTATAGGGTTCATATTTTAATTTTATAGAATCAAGAATAAGACATTCATACAGCTCAGATCCATGTGGGGAAAATATTAACTTGCTAGACTAACAATTTTATAAATTCCTGAAGTAATTTCCATCGGTTCTTTACTAAGTATACAACCAATTGTGTTGACAAATATTGAGGTCTCAGGAATAATAGCTTAGGAAGAATAAACATGAACTTAGAATTTTTATTTGAAAATTTCTCCTTCATTACATTTTGTTATTTAATTTGTTTACAAAATCATCCACACCACCATATGCACACCTACAGTCACATGTATATTTAAGTATATTCCCACACATCCTTCATTCATGCAAAGCCCATGTAACTCACACATCCATGAATGGACAGTGGAATAAGTTCAAGAGATGAATGGAATTAATCTATTTTTATAGGATAATTTAAAACAATGATTTTAATATTTGATAATAAATCGTTTAATATGAAACTGTTAATTTTTTAATAGTCCCTACATGTGTGATTTTTAAATTTTACTTTTAAAAACTTTTTATGTGAAAATATTTTATTTTAATTTACTTAAAATTGGTTCCAAACATCCTGGGTATAGGTTTATTACTGCAGGGGTTTTTTTTGTTTGTTTTGTTCCTTTTCAATGATAATAAAGGTCATCATGTGGGCATCTTTATTTAGCTCAATATCCACCTTTATTGATTCATTACCCAGTATCAACATTTTATGTGACAATTTTAATAAAGGAAGCAGACCAGAGTATAAGAACAGGGAAACAATAATAGAAGCATATTTTAATCTACTGAAATAAAAATAACAACATTTAATATTAATGTGAGGCTTGACTCTTTGTCTTCAGATGCTCAGTCCAGGACACATTTCATATTTCTTTCTTCATGTATACAGTCAGGTTGCCAACTTTTTGGTCAACATTTACCTCAGGTTAGAGGCTGACCTGACTGTTCTTGTCTGTCTCGAAGAATTATCTTGCCTAGATTTTTAATTTCAGTGTGTTAGCACACTAAGAATAGTTCACAGGAGTGATAACAGTTATGAAGATGTCTTTGAAAAAGGAAACTATTATCTTATTTTATTGAGTCTAAAGAGTATTTCTTTGAATTATCAATACTCTGCATATTGGTTTTTCTTTGAATATTCTTTTCCTATCTAAATAAGTTAGAACATATTTAGAACACATACAAAAATATATATATTTTTAAACCTTAGCCTCATATGTGGGAAGAGGGAAGTATACTTTGTTCCATGTGGTGTCTGTAATCTAGCATTTAGGACTCCTGTGGTTTAACATGAAGTGCCAACATACCTTGCTATGGCATGGTAGAGATATTTAAATGTAAGGGACATATCCTTCAGAACCAAATGAAAAATCAAAGCAACAAATTGTCTCTCCTGATAAGGAAGTGTTTTCCTTTTGTAGAAAAGTAACCGAGCTCTCCGATCTCTCCAAGTTATTCTCCTAAAATGCTAAAACCTGGAGAAGTTCCTCTACAAGATGGTGAAAAAGGAGCCTCCTGAACTCACCTCTACCAATGGACACACCAAATCTACAGCGACATATTAGACATTTTCCTGTTACATAAATCATAAATCCAGAAATAGCTGAGTAAGTCCCTCACATAAGGAGAAGGAGAAAATATTCACATCACTCACATTGAAATGGGTGGGAAATGTTGAGGCACACTCTCATCTTTAACCCCCACGTCCAGCATAGTGCCATATAACCAAAAGGGAATGCCCAAATCCCAGCCTCTCCCTGATGAGCAAAGGGTTTGAATTCTTCATCTAGCACTCCAACTTTTAACATTCTCACCTGAGGGACAGGCACTCCAAACACCTATCTCTGAAAGCCAATGTGAGACAGGAACCAGCCTAAGAATATAGCGCCATCTGCAAGACCCCTGGCCTAACAAGATAAGGACCCTAACCAATTGGCAAGCTAGGAGAACCAGAGGCCACCAAGATTCACATTCAGCAGCCTCTGGACTTTCCTGGGCTTACACATGTGCCCTAGCATCCAGGAGTCCACTGAAGGTGACTCTAGCCCCTTACCATAGTAAAAATCACCACCAGGGGTGGAGAGCTAGCATGCTAATGATACATGCATCACAGTAGTAGCATGCTATGTGACAGCACACGTGAAAGTACAACCCTACCTCTACATTCCATGACAAGACATTCCTCCCTAGCTTTTGCCTAACAAAAGCCCCACAGTCTGTTCCCTAAGGAGGCAGCCACTTGCCCCTTTCCTTTCTGCACTGGTTCCCTTGTGCCTTTCCTCTGCACAAGCTAATAAACTTTTACTTTTCTACTCCCACTTATTGTCTCTCTTGATTTCTATCCTGGGGGACAATAAGAACCCAATGTGCTGGTAACAAATGGAGCTTGCATACACAAGGCCTACAAGACTATAGCAAAGAAAGAAACAGTTCTTAACAGGCTCATGAGGATTTTCTGTGGCTCTCCTCTAAGAGCCCAGTACAGAGGTAGCAGGCAAAGAATGCCCATCTCCTGGTATGCCTATATGCATACATTAAAAGCTGTTGCCTCAGTGTCAGTATTATAATTTAATATACATCTAGGGGCTGACTTCAATTCTCCCTGGCTTCTCCCAGAGAAGACAGCAGAAACCACCTGCCCCCCTCTGTAGGCCACTATGAATCACCAATACCTCACTAGAAGGTGCTGGTACACATGTCCTGCCCTCCATATTTTGCAGCTGCTGCCCAAAGCACAGAACCCTAGATTGTCTGGCTCTGATAAGCCAAAGGTGCTTGCATTTGCAGGTCCCACAGGAGGGTAACAAACAAAGAAACAGTTTTTAACTAGCTATCCTCCCAGGGCTCAATGCAGAGGGAAAAGATGGAAATGCACATCTCCCAGTCTTTCCCTGAAAGAGGTCCATTTTCATACTTTAAAGGCTGTTTCCTGAGGGTAAGGCTTCTAATTTAGCATGCATCTAGGGGCTGATTGATTCTCCCCAGAGACTGGGGAAACCAGCAGATTCCACTTCTGCCTTCTAATTCAAGATAGCTACAAATTGCCCATATCTCCCTGGAAGGAGCTTGTACACACTTGGTGCCCCAGTTATTGCAACTGCCACTGAAAGGACAGTCCCCTGGATCACCTGGCTCTGACAGCCAGTGGGGCTTGCATTCATAAATCTCAAAGGACCATAGCAAAAAAAAAAAGAGGCAGTTATGAATGGATTCAGGAGCAGCCTCGACCCTCAACTACACACCTGAATCCAGCACAAAGGGAGCAGGCAAAAACACCCATCCCTCTCAGTTTGTACCAGGAAGGGCCCTAGCTATACACTTTCCCAGCTACTGCCTGAGGGATTGGCTTCCAGTAGACCTGCATCTAGGTGCTGACTGAGATCCTCCCGTTTGGGACACTGACAGATTTTGGCAAACCATCAACAACAGAGAACCCCTAAGAAGAAAGAAGGCAACTCAGACAATCACAAAGGTTTGAGAAACAAACAAGGGGTCATACCAGACTGATTGATAAGTTTCATCTTCCACATAAGACCACACTGTCAAAACTGAGAGAGGTGGTTATTTTATCCTATGTGCAGAAAACAGCACAGACAGTCAAGGAAAATGAAGAAACAGAAGAATATATTCCAAACAACATTATAAGATAAAATTCCAGAAAAAAATATTAATGAAATGGCAATGTTATTTACCTAACAAAGAGTTCAAAATAATGGTCATAAAGATACTCACCAAGGTCAGCAGAACCAGGTATGAACAATGAGAGAATTTCCAGAAGGAGATAGAATATATAAGAAAGTACCAAACAGAAATCACAAAGCTGAAGAATACAATAACTGAAATGAAAAATTCAATAGAGAGGTTCGTCTGCTGACTAGATCAAGCAGAAGAAAGGATCAGTGAACTCAAAGACAGAAGCAATGGAATTCATCTAATCAGAGGAGCAAAAAGAAAAAAAATAAGAAAGAGTGAAGATACTATAAGGAACTTACGGAAACCATCAAGTAGACAAATATATGCATTACGAAAGTCCCAGAAGGAGAAGAGACACAAATTCAGCGAGCTTATTCAAAGAAATAATCACTGAAAAATTGTTTAACTTGGGGAAAGAAACAGACATCCATCCAGATGAGGAAGCTCAGAGAGTTCCAATTAAGATACATCTAAAAAGCCCCACACTGAGACACATTATAATTAAATCAAAAGTTGAAGACAAGGAGAGAATCCTAAAAGTAGGAAGAGAAAAACAGCTTGTTACATACAAGATAACCCCCCAGAAGCCTGTAAGCAGAAGATTTTTCAGTAGAAACTTTGCAAGCCGGAAGTGAGTGGCACGATAAATTCAAAGTGATGAAATAAAAAAACTGTGAACCAAGACACTCTACTTGGAAAAGTTGTCCTTCAGAATTGAAGGAGAGCTAAAGAGTTTTCTAGACAAGCAAAAGCTGAAGGAGGTCATCACCACTAGACCAGCCTACAAGTAATGTTAAGGAGACTTCTTCAAGCTGAAACTCTATATTTTTATTCCTCCCACACACACATCAGTTATTAGTGAAGTTGTTTTAAGTTGTTAAAATAGACAGTTATGGGAAGTTTTATATAAGCCTCATGGTAACAACAAAGTAAAAGCCTATTCTGGATACACACATGATAAATAGAAAGGAATCTAAGTTTACCATTGCAGAAAATCATCAAATCCCTTATAAAGAGACAAAGAGAAGGAAGGACTCACTGTTACTTTTTTTGACAATAACATTTATTTATTTTCTGTCTACTTTTTAACTATTTTAATTGTTATTTTATTGATGTTCTTAGGTGTATTTTAATTATTTTTTATTTTTTATTGAGATATAATTAACTTATAATGTCATTTACGTTTAAGGTGTATAACGTATTAATTTGATATATATATATTGCAATATGATTACCACTGTCGCATTAGCTAACACTTGTATCAGGTCATATAATTATAATTTTATCATTACTTTTTTGTGGTGAGAATATTTGAGATCTAGTCTTTTATCAACTTTGAAGTATATAATATAGTTTTGTGGACTATAATCACTATGCTGTGCATTAGATCTCCAGACCTTACTCGTCTTCTACTTGCAGGTTGGTACTCTTCAAATATAGAGCTTCTCAAAAAATCCCATTTAGTAAATTTGCCCTTGTTTTGGACAAATTCTAGCAGGTATCTCTTTTATTTTAAACTTTTTGGTGAGGAAGTTTGGCCCTGAGCTAACATCTGTTGCCAATCTTCCTCTTTTTTTTCTCCCCAAAGTCCCTAGTTGTAGGTCATTTTGGTTTTTCTATGTGGGGTGCCACCACAGTGTGGCCTGATCCCATGCCCAGGATCCCAACTGGTGAACTCTGGGCTGCTGAAGCAGAGCATGGGAACTTAACCCCTTGGCCATGAGGCCAGCCCCTCAGGTATCTCTTTATGTATGGTTTCTACCATATTATCTTTCCTCTTCCTTTCTTAGTCTTCAAAACATATATAAACAACCTTTTCACTAGGTCATTCATGTCTCTCTTGCTCTTTTCTTTAATTTCTATCAGTGTTCTGCTCCATTTTTTAGCCTGGATAGTTTCTACTGAGCCCTTTACTAGTTTACTCCTTTGCTGTGTTTAATGTGCTTTCAAGCTAAATATTGAATTCTTATATTTAGTAAGAAAATAAGGAGTTTATGTCAATCCTTTTCTCTTTTCTCTAGTACTTTGGCTTCTCAATTAATGACTGTCTTTGTTGTTCTTCAATGCCTTTATACAACTTTTTTAAAAAAATTAGTTTTTACAGTTGTACTCACTGGCAGAATTAGACTGTTCCCTTCTACATGGCTATAATCCCTGATAGTCCTTTTTACTAAATTATGTGCCAGATTTCTTAGCCATAAATTGACCCATAAAAAGAGCTGAGATCAATGTATATACATCCCATAACTCAATCTACTTCTCTTTTGAATAATAATTTTCATATCTATTTACTATGTAACTTCTCTTATTAGTTGCAATAAATTAGATTATAAATAGGTTTCTGAGGGTGACTAATTGATATATCTGTCCAGTGACTTTTGAAGTGAATTGATTTGAAAATTCTCTTATATCTGAAAGAGGAAGGAGAGATGGAACACTTTTTTAAATTAACTCACTAGATGACTAAGTATTCCAGATTATTGCCTTCTTTATTTAGCAAATACAAAGTTTCTGAAGTTAACCCAATTTTCTTATAATACAAGACATTATATCTCTATATGACCTGCCTATCTGTATCTCCCTCTCTTTTCTCCCGACCATATCTCATTTCATGTATTCCTCTCAACTCTACTATATATTATCACACTGTGATGTAGATAGTGCTATTATCCCTTCTTTATTACAGGTGTTTTCCAAAGGTGTCAAAGATAGAAAATTGAAAAGTCTCACGTTTAAAACCAGATGTATTTCTGTGCACAATCTATGCTCACAACCATTACACTATATAGATGTTGGTAACAACATGGACCTAGAGGGAAAAGTGTTCTGATTCATTTACAATAGCAAGAACAGCAGGAATTCTTGCCATGACAAGACAAAAAGGCATTGGCCATGTGGGATGGTGATGACTGAGACATGAACAGGCTGAATACCTTGGTGTACGAGTTTACTACTAAGTCATATCTCAGTAGAGTGGAGGTTAATTATTCACAACCTCTAGGAAAATTATAGGAACTACTCACACTATCATGGGTTTTTAAACTCACAGTCTGTAAGTTATTCTCCTTGGGTATGATGGATATTCCTCAAGAAATGGCAATGGCTTTTATCACGATGTTGCAGGTTTCCAACAAATCATTTCCAATTTGAAGCTAATTTTGAATCCCAATTTTCATTGCTTCTGGTATGATAATATTTGAGCTATCTTTATGACCTGCCTATTCGGATCATGTGATCCAGACCAACAACCCTGGTATCAAGAATAGATGGATTTGTTTGGTTTTATTTGGATTTTATTCTCAGAGGATGCTGAAATGGAAACTATCAAGGAAGTGGCTTTGCTATCTATGCTGCAGACACATCGGCTTCTTTTAGATTCTACGAACTTTTTTTAAATTTGGAGCCATTAGTACATACTGTCACTTTCTTTGGAACGATCTTTCTCACATTGGTTCTTTGTCATTAGCCCTGGCTAAAATGAAAACTCTGGGCTTTTCCTTCTGCCCTAAGGCTCACCTAACATCAGACACTGCCACAACCTGAAAATTACTTCTTTTTGTTACGACAATACAGATTTGCCTTCCTAAATGTATTACACACATGAAATTCATACATGAAAAATTGTGTCAATTGTGATAACTTGAACGATATTTTGAGTATACAATAAACTGTTTAATCAATAAAGTTATTGATCAGTCCCTCAAAAAAAATTTCTGAGAATGAGAAAACATTCTGTCCAGTCAATATAAAGTAGATTTCTTCTTTTCTCTCTCATTTTTCTATGTATAATTACATGCTTATTCTATACATAATTATAAATGGATGGCATTTTTTTCTACATATAATTGCATGCTTCTTAGGGTGTTTCATTGTTCAGTGTTTATCTTCCCCATTAGACTTGAGCACCATGAGTGCAAAAATGGTGTTTACTTCGCGTGAGTCTGTATTCCCATGGCTCATCATTATGGCTGAAACACACTTGAGATCAATAAACAGTTAAGTGAACTAATATTTCTTCCAGAACACTGAATCTGGACATCATATTCTCCCCTTTCCCCAGCCTTTGCTCTTTTCTGTTATTGTTTTTGTTTTTTTGATTGCTGTAGGCTCTCTCTCTGCTGAGGATCAGCCTAATGAGCAAACTTAAGGTCTCCTCAGGTCTTTTCTGAGCTTCTCCCTGGGCATGTATAGTCATTTTCTGATCTACTTATTTTTATGCAGTTGTTTTTGAATGTTCTAGACTTTAATGTTTGGCTCTAGAAAGGGGAAAAAATTAAGGGGAAAATAAAACAGGCAATAGCCCTTTAAGTCCCCTGGAAGTCACTTCAGCTAATGGGGGGGGGGAGGGAGTCTTGAAATAATAGGGGAAGTAGAACAACAATGACCTCCTACCTCTTTGTTTGCACCTCTGTGATCTGAAGCAGCAATCAGAGCACAAATTCTCAATATTTAGAGGACAGAGTCATTTAGCCCACCCTGGCTCTTGCAAGTTGTGTGCAAGCTGCTCCAGGAACACATGCACAGCTGCTTGTCACATGGCTCAGAGTGGGAAATGGGTACCTGCTACTGTGCTAAGAGCTGAAAATGATCAAAATTAACTGCAATTTATCATCCAAGTCTTCCCCTGGAAGTAGCAAGCCAATAGACTCCAGAAATGCCAAATAGTTACATCAGACAGATTCTCAGTGTAATTGTCTAGGTGAGGAGATAGATTCCTGGTGCTTCCTCTTCCAGCATCATCTCAGAATCTTAGCCTCTATGGCTCCTTCCTATAAGAACATGTGGGATTTTATTTAGGATACACACAGATAATTCAGGATAACCTCCCAATCTTAAAATTCTTAATTTAATCACATCTCAGTAGTTCTTTTTTGCCATATAAATTAATATTCCCAGGTTCCAGAGATTGGGTCATGGATCTTTTGGCAGCTATTTTTAGCCTGCCACAAGATTATATAGAAACATTCTGTGCTATTTCTGAAAATCTTCTGTTATTTTTAAAATTAAATAATCATTTAAAATAAAAGATAGAAACAATTGCAAGAGTAGAAACATTATCATAAATACCAAAATGAATATTTGTGTTAAACTATAATGATTCACAAGTACCACTACAAGAATCCTAACACATTCAAGGCACAATCTTACAAATATTGAGATGCTGAAGTCTCTTATTTTATACAGACAACAAATTAGACATGGGTGTACATTCCTGTAGATAGGTTTTATAAGTATCAAACCCCTGAGGATCAAAATTAAAAGTACAAAGATTGTGCATTATACTAGCATATTGAATGCATATTGTCTTTATTACTGAGAGATACTGTCATGTTTATATTTATATGGACATTTAGAATAATTTAAGTTAATTACAATTTGTATGTATGCAGTAATTTTCCAATTAGAAAATGTTTTTAATTTCCCCTCCATTTTTCTTGTACTCTGGCTCTTGTATTCTTTCAAAAATTATATTGTGAATATATTGATTGTATAAAATGGCTCAGTCAAGACGCAGCAATTAATTTGTGTTGCATTTATGTATCTCCAGATAAAATATGTCAAGAAAAAAGCAAATACTTTCATTTAAAAGTCACTTTATTTTGAAATTAGGACCCTTAGAACACTTAGTCAACAAAGTAGATACATAATGTTAAACATAAATTGACGTTCTAATACTACAATTAATTACTAAATTATGTAAGTTAAAAGCTAGCCACATTCCATTACATATGACAAATTTCCCACTCCCGTGTATAAGCTCCCACATGAGGCACATACATACACTTCTGCTCATGGGCTTGTTTGTGCCCCTGGTTTAGATGTATGTTTATAGCGGCATATGGTAGGGGAAATGTAAGCAGAATGAGTGAATGAGTCAAATATCCATAACAAGGTTTTTGACAAGCAGGACACAAGATGTCTTATGATTCACCTTAGCCATTCTCATTCTGGTATTATATTTCTCAACATAATATTTCCTTTTTTCTAGACAACAAACTTTTGAAGAGGGACGGTAATAACTTAAAGAACTGAGCTTCAGTGTGGGCCTAAAATATGAGTCAGTACATGGGGAAGATCTGAGAGAAATGAAATGAGGTTACTGTGAATCTTATGACATTTAAATCACAAACATACAGACAATTTTGTCTCCAGAAGAACCTTTTTGAATGCACTCTTGACCTCCTTGTTTCTCAGGCTATAGACAACAGGGTTGAGCATGGGGATAATCATACTATAGAACACAGACGCCGTTTTGTCTGTGTCCATGGAATGACTGGAGCTCGGCTGTAAGTACATGACAATAAGAGTCCCATAGAAGATGGAGACTGCAGTGAGGTGGGAGGCACAGGTGAATAAAGCCTTCTGGTATCCTGCAGATGAGTGCATGTTTAGGATGGTTATAAATATGAATAAGTAGGATATCAAGATGACCAGGAGAGCAAAAAAGACATTGAAGCTGGCTACATAAAGAAGAACCAACTCACTCACAAGCCTATCAGAGCAAGACAGAGCCAAGACTGCTGGAATATCACAGAAAAAGTGATGGACCACATTGGACATACAGAAGGGAAGACGGAATGTGTTCCCAACGTGGATGGAAGCATTCAAAAAACCACAGGCATAGCAGCCTATGATCAGACGTGCACACATACTTGTTGTCATGGTGGTGGTGTAATGCAGGGGTTTGCACACTGCTGCATAGCGGTCATAAGCCATTGATGCCAAGAAAAAATTTTCTATAGTGGCAAAAGCTGCAAAAAAGAACATCTGAGCAGCACATGCATTGTAGGAAATGATCTTGTCTCCTGTAATAAACCCAGCCACGACTGTGGGAGTGACAGCTGAAGAGTAACACAAGTCTACCAGAGACAAGTTACTGAGAAAATAATACATGGGAGTGTGTAGATGAGAGTCCATGAGAATCAGCAGAATCATCCCCAGATTTCCAACCACATTTGTGAGATAAATCAGAGTGAACATTATAAAGAGGGGGATCTGCAATTCTGGGTTATCAGTTAGTCCTACAAGGATAAACTGCATCACTTCTGTCTTGTTGTCCATCTACGTTATTTGAGAATCACATGCCCTGTAGCCAAGTAAAATAAAGTACGAGTGTTAAGTGGAATAGAGATTACAGTGAAATTGAAATATTCATATACCATGTGCATTATTTCATTATAGCAATAATATGTGTTTCAAGATTCTCCATATCTAAAGCATGAGCTTAACCACAAAATTTGGTACCTTATCTGTGGTTAAAAATAGCTGAATTAGAAGGATCTTTATGGATCTTCGTCTCAGTTTTAAAATTTTTTAATTTGTAAACTGAGATTTGGAAAATTGAATGACTTCTTTCAGATGACATGTCTGGGGTGCCATATCCAGTTTTTCCCATCCTAGTAAAAGATTACACCACTATGTTGCTCATATGCCAGGACTGCTTTAGATGCTTTACATGTATATCCAATAATTCCTCTCAACAGTCTTATGAGGTTGGTTAGTTGTTACTTTCATTTAAATTGTGAGGCCCAAGACATTGAGTAATTTATTCATGTTTCCACAAGTATTAATGGAAAGCCAATCTTTGGATCCAAGTAGAGTGGTTCTAAGTAAAATTGTATTAGCTGAATTTAAATAGAATCAGATTTAACTCAATTCACAATTACTTGTCTCCATTGGTCCAAATTCAGCGTTGGGAGTTTCACAGTGAAGCAACTGAGAATCATATGTATAGTGTGTGTGGTGGTATAAGTGGAGCTGCAGGGGCATGCACAACTAGCAGAGGCAATTCTGAGGGGAAAGCATAGAACCAGGTATAGAGCTTGTGCTCTGGGATGAGGTACATATCAACTCTACCACTTACTATCTAGGAATCATTTGTGTTAACCTAACTCCCCTGAACCTAATTTTCTCCATTTACAAAATGAAGATAGTAATGAGATCTAACTCAAGGTATTATTGTAAGAATTAAATGAGATAATGCATTAAAAAAACAATGAGGGAGCCAGCCCACTGGTGCAGTGGTTAAGTTCACATAATCTGTTTTGGCGGCCCGGGGTTCACCGATTCGGATCCTGGGTGCGGACCTATGCACCGCTTGTCAAGCCATGCTGTGGCAGGCATCCCACATATAAAGTAGAGGAAGATGGGCATGGATGTTAGCTCAGGGCTAATCTTCCTCAAAAAAACCCAAAAAACTATGAGTAAAATATTGAGAGTTAAGTGATAAGTATTAGCTATAAAATTACTATTAGGATGGAATTATGGTCTCTCTGTTGGTTTGGAAAAAGTGAGAGGTAAGATGCAGGGCTTTGGGTGTGAGTGAATTTTGAAGTCGTGTAGCTTCCTTCTTCCATTTGCCTTTTCTCACACCATAGGATCAGGAGATTTTCTGTACTCTCCAGTAACTTTCATTCTTTCCTTGTTCCACTCATACAATTGGCTGCTCTTTCACATACCCAGTTTTTTTCTTAATTTCTTCCTTGAAATTTATCTTTTAAATTGCGTTAAAAGTGTCTTCTTCTCTTAAACCCTTTTTTTTCATGACTGTCATCCCATATTTGAATCACAGAGATATAAAGTGAGAGTTCAGTTTGTGGCTTCCCTCTAGCCTGCATATCTGTTTTTGTGACACACTTTGTGTTGTTATACATTTTATATGAATCTGTTCTTGTGTAGGAACAGTATTTTAATTCTTTTTATCTGAATCTGAGTCCTTTGCAAAGGCAGCCACGTTATGCTGACTGTTATTTCCTGCCATCTTCCTCCTACACCTTTGGCACTGTCACTTTACAAGGCTAGCCCTTGAAGGTTGTGTTTGCTCACCTTAACATACATAATCACTTTTAGCATATACCATGTGCTACAACCAATGCTAAGAGCTTTACATATAACAATATGTGTGTGTGTAAGGTAGATAGTATCCTTATTCTTATTTTAACGCTAAAGAATTAAGGATTTGTGAAGTTATGTAATGATCTATAATTACACAGCTAGTGTGAGGATTTAAACCCATTATCAACTAATCAGAAGCCCGTGTCTTAGCCATATCACTGTCAACATGTGCAGATATGCTAGAAACAACAAGGATGAAATTCTGGGAGAAATGTTAAAACAAAATTTGGATCTTGCTATTTCTCTTTTGTCCCTTTCATAGCTTAAAGAAGAGTCATTTCACTCTCCTGTTTTCTTTTTTCTCCTTACTTACAATAGGGGGGCAAACGTACAGTGAACACAATAAAATTACCACTTAATGGTAGCATCACCCTAATTATTTTTTTATTAATCTTTTTTAGAGGATCATCATGATGTTTCATAAGTATCATCTAACTTTCTGCAGATGGAAGTTTTGACATTTACTCCCCAGCTTCACTTCAGTTTTTAAGGAAAATGTTCAAAACATCTATTTCTGTGCTTGATCAATCATAGTAGGTGTAGCTACCCCACTGCTTTTGCATGAATTACAGTTTTCCCTAAAACCGTACGTTGAATATGGAAGCTTACATTGCTGTTTGAAAACAAATGACAGTCAATCCTGAATAATGTGTTTGAAATAAAAAGTTCACCCATGGAATAATGCATAAATACTGTTAGAGAAGCTCTCTCAAATAGTGGTCAAAGGTTCCAAGGCCTCTAAGGCAGAGAACAATGGAGGAAAGAACATTAACATGGGTTCAAGTCCTGAATCTACCCTGCATTCTTTCTGTGTCCTTGGAGGGATAAATTCCTTGCTCATATGTAAAATAAACATAATAAAATTACCTCTCCCACATAATCTGCATAAATCTATCTGTAAATAAGGAAATGCCTTATTTCCAAATAAAGAAATGCCTATAAAATAACTTGGTGAGTGCAAGGGTTAACATTTTAAAGTCATTCAATATAATTTTTACCTTGGAGTATTGCCTTGGCCGTGGCTGCAGGCTTGTAGGAAATCTTAAGATCGAGAGAAGGCCTGTATGTGAAAACAACCATCAACATTCAGATTAATAAACGATGACCAAAAAGGCTAGGGCCAAAGCCTGGTCCCTCCAAAACAAAGTTACCTGGAGTCATGTTGGATTTCAGAGGCTAATGCATGGGAACTGGAGTGAATTATAGCGACATGGAGCTCTCAGGAGATGCCCCCATTAGAACATCTACAGCGTCTCTTCCTACTTTCCTAGGGAAGAAGTAATTAAACTGCTTGTGGAGACCAAGTTAGATATTTTGAACATTCACATATGTTTTTGTATTGTTATTTCATAGTATTTTTATTTTTAATTAATGTATAAATAACAAACAGTAATATGCATACTTTTTAGTATATAGTTCTAATAATTTGATCATTAATTTCCATGTATAGTCATGTAACCACTACTGCAGTCACCCGTAATAAATTTCCCCGAGTTTCTGTGTAGTCAACCCTCTCTGTGACCCATTGCCCCTCATAAGCACTAATATGCTTTTTTCCACATAATTCTGCCTCTGCAAGAGTGTCCTTATCTAGAATCCTAGAATATGTAGTCTTTGATTCTGGCATTTTTCACTTAGCGTAATTGAATTGAGATCCATCCATATTGTTACCTGTATCTGTAGTGGAATTTTTTAATTGCAGAGTAGTATTCCATAATATAAACTTCACATATTGTTTTTTTCTTTCCACAGTTGAGGAGCTTCTGTGTTGTTTCCAGTGAGTGATTATAAATAAGGCTGACCAAAACATTGGCTAAAATTTTTGAGAACATAGGTTTTTATTTCCTTTGAGTAAATATCTAAGAGTTGGATTACTTGTTCATTTGGTAAATACACTTAATTGAACAGAAATTGCCAAACTGTCTATGGAAGTAGCTCTACCATTTTGTACTCCCAAGGCCAAACACATTCAAATTTCTTCAAATTTTTGCAGCACTTGGTACTTTGAATTTTTAAAATTTAATTTAGTTTTATTTTCATTTCTACTCTTTCTCAAAAATGTCTCAATAAGTCTCTTTAGCAAAATCTTTTTTTTAAAATTCCTCTTACCTTACCACCACAGTTATGGCCTTCAAGTGTTTTTTTCCCCCAATAAAGGAGATGGATTCATTCTTTCCTCTCCACATTTTCCTCTGAGCCCAGATTCTCAAGTAGAATTATTACACTTTTCTCATTGCAAGCATGTGTGACAGTTACAAGTTCGTTTTGTGTACTAAAGTGGCTTGGCCTCAAAATGAGTAAGTAATTTGTCATCATAAAACTTCAGCTTATCATCTGTAAAGAAAGAGATAATAATATCATGCCATCCTCATAAGACTGTCAATGAAGTTATCAGATTACATGCATACAAAACAGAGAACAATTTCCAGCACATATCACATTTTCTGTAAGGTTAAACAGTAATATTCCATTATTCAAAAAAAATTGATAAAGCATGACTCACAGAAATAGTGATATTCAAACATTCCATCTGCTTCCTCACAGGTACCTACCAATTATAGGTAGAGTGAGATGTGTAATAGTTGCAGACAACGGACTGCAGAAAGAACTGATATATATCATTTTGGGGTGGGTTGAAGCATACTCATTACTCTCTTGTTATGTTTCTCCTGCCGCAATGATTGAGGAAGCTTCATGCTTGAGGAGGTGCAGCTACAGATGGTGAAGGCTTCATCAGCCTTGCGTGACCACGTAGAGGAGGCTCTCCAATTTGCTAGATACCCACGGATATATAGTAGCATAAGTGAGAAACAACTCTGTAGGGACCTGAATAATGATCCCCAAACATATCAGATCCTAATCCATGGAATCTGTAAATATTACCAATGGCTTTATGATTGTAATTAATTTAAGAGTCTTAAGATGGAAGATTCACCTGAATTATTTAGTGGGCTATAAATGTAATAATCAGTGTTCTTAAAAGAGAAAGGCAGGAAAAATAACCAGTTAGCACATTTCAAGGGCCCATTCCTATATAAAAACACTGAAAAAATTAAGCGAAAGCTCTAGAATCAACTGTGTTAAAACTCTGAAAAATAGTCAAAAGTTTACAAGTGAGTGCTGAATCAAGAAGAAGATAGTTAAATGTGGTGTTTAAGGAAATCTTTGTCAAACTACTATCTGATTATAAGTAAAATTTCAGGGACCTCAGAGACCACACCTGACAAAGAATATCATATTTAAAAATATTTTAGAAAATTCATTAAACAAACAACTACAATCCACAGCAAGCAATAAGAAAAAAGCCTTGGGAAGAGGGAAGAATCTGATTTTCATAGTTACAAACCTATAATATTTGAAATGCCCAGTTTTCAACAAAAATGAAAAGATATGAAATATAACAGTAAAGTACATACCATTAAGAGAAAACAAAGAAATTGACAGAAACTCTGAGAAAACATAGATATTATTATTATAAAACACAGACTTTGTTTGCTGAGGAAGATTTGCCCTAAGCTAACATCCATTGCCAATTTTCCTCTTTTCACTTGAGGAAGATTCACTCTGAGCTAACATCTGTGGCAATCTTCGTTTATTTTGTGCAAGGGTTGCTGCTACAACATGGCCACTGATGAGTGGTGTAGGTCTGTGCCCAGGAACTGAACCCAGGCCAATGAAGCAGAGCACACTGAACTTAACCACTAGGCAATAGGGCCAGCCCACAAAACAAAGATTTCAAATAAACTGTCTTGAATATTTGTAAAGAGGTAAAAGAATATTGGACATATGATGAAAGGAAACTAGGAGAATGAATTTTCATTAAATAGGGAGCATCAACAAAGACAGAGAAATTTTAAAAAGGAACCAGCTAGCATTTCTGGAACTGAAAAGCATAATAAGTAAAAAGAGAAATGCACTAGAGGAGTTCAACACTGATTAGAGCAGGGAGACTAAAGAATCAGTGAATTTAAAGAAGAATTAATTGAAGTAATCCAGACTGAGGAGCATAATGAAAGAATGAAGAAAAACCAAAAAGAACCTAAGAGACAGGTTGGATGCCATTAAGTGTGCCTACTCATGAAAAATGGAGTTCCAGAAGAACAGGAGAGTTAAAGAAAAGAGAAGAAAGCTAGTTGCATAGGTAAATACAAAACCAAATAATTTTTACTTTTAGTTTCTAACTCTTATTTCTTCTACATGATTTTAAATAAAATAATTATAAATCTATATTAATGGTACAAAAAGTATAAAGATTTGTGACAATAACAAGGTAAAGTAGGAGGGAGGCAGCCATATAGGAGAGGAGTTTTACTGAAGATACCTTGGTATTACTCAAACAAAATTATTGTAAATTTAGTTGTTGATTGTAATCCCAGGATAATTGCAAAGATAATTAATATGAAAATGAGAAGGAAATAAAGGGTACACTAAAAAATCAATTAAACACAAAATAAAGCAGTAATGGCAGAAGTAAAGAACAAAAACTATAAGACACATGGAAAACAAATAGCAAAAGGCCAGAAGTAAGTTCTTTCTTAGCAGCAATTACCTAAATGAAATTGGATTAAACTCTCCAATAAAAGTTAGTGATTGGTGGAATGTGTAAGAAAACATGATTCAACTATGTGTGTACTGTCTACATGAAACCTACTTACATCCAAGACACACATAGGTGAAAGTGAAAGAATGGAAAAAAGTATTCTATGCAAACAGTAGCCAGAACAGAGCTGTGCTAGCTGTGCTAAGATTAGACAAAATAGACTATAAATGAAAAACTCTTAGAGGAGACAAAGAAGGACATTATATCTTGATAAGAGTCAATTAATCAAGATCTAACTATTATAAATATATATATAAAACAGGGCCCTAAAATATATGAAGCAAAAATTGGCAGAATTGAAGGGGAAATTGACAGTTCTACAATAATAGCTGGAAATATCAATACCTCACCAGAATAACAGAATGACTGGAGAGAAGACCAGTAAAGAAATAATAAGAGCAACACTATAAACTAACAAGATACAATATGTATTACATCCTATCCAAGAACTGAAGAACACACATTCTTCTAAATTGCATAGGAAACATTTTTCCAGGATAAACCACATACTATAAACCAGGACAAACCAAGAAAATCACAATACTTTTTGTTATTGTGATGACATTGGTTTATAAAATTATATAAATTTCAGGTATGCATCATTATATATTTTAAGTTCTGTGTAGATTACAGCATGTTTAATACCCAAAGATTAATTACCATTCATCACTATACACATGTGCTTAATCACCCCTTTTGCCCTCCGCCCTGCCCCCATTCCCTCTGGCAACCATCAATCCAATCTCTGTTTCTATGTGTTTCACAATACATTTAAAAAGATTAAAATCATGTGAAACATCTTCACTGACCACAATGGAATGAAACTGGAAATCAATAAAGGAAAGAAATTTTGAAAATTCACATATTATAGACATTAAAGAACACACTCTTATGCAGTGCTCATAGGGTAATCTACAGCTATAAGTACCTAAATTAAAAATGAAGGAATATCTCAAACCAATAATTTAATTTACATCTGAAGGAATAAGTAATAGCAGTGCAGCTAAAGCCAAAGCTAGCAAATGAAAGGAAATAATATAATTACAATCAAGTTAACAAAATACAGAATAGAAAAAGAATAAGGCAAATCAACAATATCTAAAGTTGATTCTTTGAAAAGTTCAACAAAAATGACAAGCCATTGTACATTCACTGTGAAATAGAGAAAACTCAAATTACTAAATTCAGAAATAAAAGTGGAGGCATTACTACTGAGCTTACAGAAATGAAAAGGATTATAATAGAATACTGGAAATACACAAGCTACCAAAACGGACTCAAGAGGAAGAAAAATCTGAAGAGATCTATAACAAGTGAAGAGATTGTATCAATAATAAATAAATTTTCAGCAAAATAAAGCTCAGGAACCGATGACTTCACTGCTGAATTCTAGCAAACATTTGAAGATGAATTAAGACCAATTCTTCTCAAATTTTTCCAGAAAAAGGAAGAAAATGAAAACACTTCCTAACTTGTTCATTACTCCTTTATCAAATTTAGGAAAAAAAAGAAAACAAAACTATGGACCAATATCCCTCATGATGACAGATGCAACAAACCCAATCAGCATATTAAAAGTATTATAAGCCATGACAGAATATTTGTGCCAGGAATGCAAGGGTAGCTTAAAATTCAAAATCAGTCAGTGACGTCATCAAGTTGTGACATATGCTATTCCTGACTTCAGTCTTCCTGACAAGAAGACCAGTTAGCAATTATCCATAGACAAGACACCATTGAGAAAATCCAAGAACACAGGGGTGTGGCTGAAGCAGGTCTCTGGACCACAGATACTGAAAAGGACCACATTAGAAGTATTGGGGGAATGGCTACACTCTGACTGAATCACACTTCCCCCAGGCCAGCACAGTGCTGCACTAAGAGGGTATTCCTGTGCTTATGGTTACTCCAGCAGGAAAAAGAGAGTCCAAGGTGGACATACAGTTCCACCAGTGCTGCAGGATGCTTCCTAGGAGGCCCACTCAGGTCTCACAGCATCATGGGGGAATCTGTAGGTCTTGACTATTGGAGATAGAATTGGGACAGAGAATAGGGTGAGACTCACAGAAACCACCGCTCAGATCTTGGCAGACTGAATTCTTCCTTGCAGCAGTGCCCATACAGAGATACCAGTCAGTGGCTCTTCCCATCACCAGAGCCAAGTTGGTGACACCATCTGGCCAGGTGTGTGGTCCTTACTGATATGAGTCCACAGTCAAAAAGCTGGGCCTTGGAGCCTGTTCTATCAGCATGCCTGGGCAGGAAAGCAAATTCATAGCCCCACCTACTGCTGACTATTGCCCGCAGCCCAGCTCAACAAGGAAGTCTAGGTAGAACACCCAGGAAGTGGTATAGCCACTACAACCATGTACAGCCTTGCTTACAGTGGCACTGGAGCAAAGAGCACAGCAAGCAACCATGACCATCTGTAGGGCTGAGCTGGTGGCTCTGAATGGCAGAGAGTTCACTGCAGTTCTGCTTGCTTCAAGTGCATAGCTAACTAGCGTTACAGGTCTTGGAGCTTGTTCTATTGCCCTACCTGGTAAGGGAAGCAAACTCATGATCCTGCCTAGTCCTCAACATAGCCCCAAGTCCTGTGCAATCAGGAGGCCTAACCAAAACACCTAGGAATCTGCATAGCCCATCCTACAGCCCTGCTTACAGCAACACTGAGCACAGAGCCTAGTCAGTCACTTTGCTCATCTGCAGTGCTGAGTTGGTGATCCTGTCTGCTCAGGAAGCACCATGGGAAGTTTTGCCTGATTTAGATCCCCAGCAAATGAGTTATACCAACGATGGAGTCAGTTTTATGATTCTATCTGGGCTGAGAAACCAGAGAGTGAAAAGATGTATTCAAAATATTGAAAGAAAAAAACTGTCAAAGAGAATACTATATCTGGCAAAGCTATCATTCAGAAATGAAGGACAGATAAAGACCTTCCCAAACAAACAAAAGCTGAGGGAGTTCACCAGTTCCTCCACTAGACCTGCTTTACAAAAAACACTAAAGGGCCTTCATCAAGCAGAAAGTAGAAGATGCTAATTATCATCATAAAATATGTGAATTTATGTATAAAACTTGCCATTAATGGTAAATGTAGGCAAAGTCATATTCTCTAATATTTTAATGGTGATGCATAATTCACTTACAACTTCAGTTTAAACATTTAAAAAGTATAGAAATAATCATAAGTACAATAATTGCTTATTTGATACACAATATAAATATATGTGAATTTTACCATCAATAACTAAAAAAGTTAGGAGAGGAGAAGTAAAAGTATAAAGTTTTTGTTTGTTATTGAAGGTAAGTTATTACCAGCTTAAAGTACATTACTATAAATATAAGATGTTTTATGTAAACCTCATGGAAGTCACAAAGGAAAAACCTGTAGCAGATACAAAAAAATATTATGATAACAGAGTCAAAGCATCCTACTGCAAAAGTCATCAAATCACAAAAGAAGATGTAGCAAGATAAGAAGCAAGGAAGAGTTTTGATCCAAGAAAGCAAATATAGGAAGCTCCTGAACTCAATTCTTCCCACAGACACACAATTTCTACAGCTACAAAGATGCAATTTCCTCTGAAAGAAATTCAGAAACTAGTGAGTGACTTCCAAGCATTGGACAAATTAGAAAAAAAAACACAGAGTGAAACAGGTAGGAGAGGCTGAGACACGCCATAAGTTCCACCCCCAGCACAGTGACATACAATAAGAGGAAACTCACAACTCTCAGCTTCTCCCTAAGGGCCAAAAAGTTTGGACCCAACATCTAGCATTCCAACTTTTAAAACTTGTACCTGGAGAATGAGCTCCAGAACACCTAGCTCTGAAAGTCAGCAAAGGCTTGCATCCAAGAAACCCACAACTACAGCAAAAAAATATATAAAGAGCTCAAAGTGGGCTACCAAGTTCACACTCTGGCTATCCTCCCAGGGCTCAGTGCAGTGGGAACAAAAAAGAAAAAATCTCAGTCCCAGGCTTTCTCTGAAGGAGATCTGTTTGCATACCTCAAAAGCTGCTGCCTGAGGGTCATGCTTCCAATTCAGCACATAACTATGCACTGACTGTCATCCTAGCTGGATATAGGGAAGCTGGCAGGGGCCATCTCCACATACTCCCTCTAGCCTACTCAAGGTCACTGGTACCTCTGGAGGGAGCTTGTGCACATGTCTGGTACCCTTACTTTAGCAGCTGTTGGAAGGGGATTCACCCCTTTATTGGTGAGCTTTGGTGGCCAGCAGGGCTTGTGTTTGTAGGTCCCACAGGCTGTAGCAAAGAAACAGTTTTTAACTAGCTATCACCACACTGCTTAGCAGAGAGGGAACATACAGAATAGTTTATCTCCTAGTTTTTCCCTGAAAGGGCTCCATTTGCATACTCTGAAAGCTGCTGCCTGAAGGTCTGATTCCAATCAGACTGAGGTCATTCCCTTTAGGACAGTGACAGGTCTTGACACAACTTAACTACTGTAAACAACTAAGAACAAAGAAGGCAGCTTCTCTAGTTACAAAGGTTTGAAAGACAACCAAGAACTTGGGCCAGACTGAATGAGAAGATTCATCTCCTACATGAGACCACTTTGTCAGAGAGTCAAGAAAAATGAAGAAACAATAAAATATGTTCCCAAAAAAAAGAAAAAGATAAAACATAAAACTCCTGAGAAAGACCATAATAAAATGGATATACGTAATTTACCTAATAAAGAATATAAAATACTGGTCATAAATAATGCAGGCTTGGTGAGTCAAGGAGTCAAAAGAAAGATTTCTTGGACTCTCAAGGTCTTGCAGTAGTGCTGTTTTATTCAGAGAATAGCATGGAGCAGCATGGGGACAGGACCCATGGGTAGTAAAGAGCTGCAGGCATGGGGGCAGTAATAGCTGCAAGCAAGGGTTGAGGGTAGGGCTAAATTTAAGGCATAGCTATGTGAGTTATCTCTTTACATGACAAAGGAAAGATGATGTAAAAAAAGTCATTAAAATGGTATCAGTGCAGGTGGGGTGTGGTTATTGGGTGGTCATATAACTTTAGACAAGAATAAGATCGGATCAGGTCAGGACATCCTATGCTCCCCCAAGGATGATATAGATCAGTATGTAGGACAAGTCACCTTGAGCTTCTCTCCCTGGGGCAGCCTTGCTCCTCATCAATAAAAGTGCTACCAAAGTCAGGAGAATAAGGCCTGAACAAACTGAGAATGTCAACAAAGTTAAGTGGTAGAAAGGATCAGTGAACTCAAGGACAGGGCAGTGGAACTAATCCAAACAAGAAGCAGAAAAAAAAAAAAGAATAAAAAAGATTGAAGATAGCTTAAGGGACTTATGGGACAAAATCAAGTGGACAAATATTCACATTACAGAGGTTCCAGTAGAAGAGAGAGAGAAAGAGGGCATAACACTTATTTGAAAAAGTAATAGCTGAAACCTACCACAACCCAGGAAAATAAACATATATGCAAATCCAGGAAGCCCCTCTATGTTCCACATAAAATGAATCCAAAGAGATCCACACTGAGAAACATTACAATTAAATTGCCAAAAGTTAAAGACAGGAGCTGGCTCCATGGCTGAGTGGTTAAGTTCGCGAGCTCCGCTGTGGTGGCCCAGGGTTTGGATTCTGGGAGCAGACATGGCACGGCTCGTCAGGTCACGTTGAGGTGGCATCCCACATCCCACAACTAGAAGGAGCTGCAACTAAGAAATACAACTGTGTACAGGGGGCGGGGCAGTTTGGGGAGATAAAGCAGAAAAAAAATGTTAAAGACAAAGAGAGAATCTTAAAAACAGTAAGAGAGTGACGTCAGTGTCATGGCAGAGTGAAGTTGCCTGAGACTCTCTCCCCTCCAACATACAACAAAAAGAAGCAACCATATTCCAACGGATAATACCCTAACAGCACAAAAATCCTTAGAGAGTCACGGCGGCCACATGATGGAGGGTGGAGAGGCTGGAGCTCCCCTCAGAGGAGATGGAACTGGGTAAGAGAGAACTTTGCTTCCTCCCCTAAAGACTGTGGTCACTGCCATGGGAGGCACCATGAAGAAAGGAGTGGAGGGGTCACACATCCGCAGGATCAGCCAGGACTCCCTGGGCCCCTCACAGCCTAGAGGGAGACCCTCTAATGGGGAAAAGCCTTCACACGGGGTGACCTCACCAAGCCAAGACCCCAGGAGACCAGATAAGAAGGGCTGATTGAGAAACAAGAGACTGCAGGCAGGAGAAATTTCCCCTCCCCTGACCCATGCCGTGCCATCTCAGCTGAAGGCAGACGACTCAGAATACTTGGCTCTCAATCCCCATCCAGTGGCGATAGGCTGTAACCACAACCGAAGAATGGGAAAATCCCATCCTTCCAACATCAGGCACTTCATCAAATCTTCAGACCAGAGAGAAAACGATAAGCACCCAGAACTCAGTCTTGAGGACACAGAAATAAGTAAACTAAATGACAATGAATTCAAAATAGCTATCATCAAAAAACTCAATGAGGTAAAAGAGAACATAAACAATTCAATGAGTTTAGAAGCTACTTCACAAAAGAGATTGAAACTATGAAGAAGAATCAATCAGAAATATTAGAGATGAGAGACACAATGGAAGAGATAAAACAAAATATGGATTACCTAACTGCTCGTGTGGACACCATAGAGGAGAAAATCAGCATAATGGAAGATAGAGATGTTGAAATGCTCCAGACAGAGGAGAGAGAACTAAGACTAAAAAGAAGTGAAGAAAATCTCTGAGAAATATCCAACTCAGTGAGGAAATGCAAAATAAGAATTATAGGTATTCGAGAAGGTATATAGAAGGAGAATGGAGCAGAAAGTATGTTAAAAGAAATAATAGCAGAGAATTTCCCAAATCTAGGGAATGAGAGAGAAATGTGTGTGGAGGAAGTTTTCAGATCTCCTAGATTTCTCAATGTAAAAAGAGCTACTGCAAGGCATATAGTAGTAAAACTGGCAAAAATAAATGACAAAGAAAGAATACTCAGGGCAGCAAGGCAGAAGAAAATAACCTACAAAGAAACCCCTATCAGGCTTTCAGCAGATTTCTCTGCAGAAACCTTACAAGCTAGGAGAGAATGGAATGACATATTCAAAACGTTAAAAGATAAAAATCTTCAGCCAGAAACACTCTATCCAGCAAAAATACCCTTCAGATATGAGGGAGAAATTAAATCTTTCCCAGGCAAACAAAAGCTAAGGGACTTTGTAGCCACAAGACACCCCCTAAAAGAAATCATTGAGAAGGCCCTCGTACCTCTAAAAAGAAAAAAAGGGAGAAAGGATCACAAAACACAGAGCAAGGAGACAAAGAGATAGAATCAGAATAGGATAGCAAATATTCAACTATAGCATTAGGCTAAAGGGAAAGAAAACACCAAAAACAAAGACAATCTTGTCACTTTAACCACAAACTCACAATACAAGTTGGAATAAGCTTTGAGAATAATAACTTAGGAGGGGGGGAGGAAAGGGGCTGAGTCAGTTTAGGCTAAGGAAATAAGAAGCCATCAGAAAAGAGATTATGTTATACACGAGATTCTGAATACAAACTTCAGGATAGCCACTAAATCAAAAAGCAGAACAGAGACACAAAAATAAACAAGGAAAAAACAAAGAAACACATCATAAAAAACTGCAGAATTCAATGGGTAGACCAAAACACACAGGAAAAGAAACAAAGGAAATGCAGGAAAACCAGAATACGAGTGATATAATGACAGCATTAACCCCTCATACATGAATAATCACCCTCAATGTAAACAAACTGAACTCTCCAATACAAAGACACAGAGTGACAAGATGGATTAAAGAACAAGATCCAACAATTTGTTGCCTCCAGGAAACATATGTCAGCTCCAATGAAAAATGCAGGCTTAGAGTGAAGGGGTGGAAGACGATACTCAAGCTAATGGCAAACAAAAGAAAGCAGGCATTGCAATACTTATATCAGACAAAGTAGACTTCAAGATAAGGAAGGTAAAGAGAGACAAAGAGAGGCAATATATAATGATCAAAGGGACACTCCATCAAGAAGAAATAACACATAAATGTCTATGCACCCAACACAGGAGCACCAAAGTTCATAAAGCAACTATTAACAAGCCTAAAAGAAGATATAAAAAATAACACAATAACAGTAGGAGACCTCAACACCCCACTCACATCATTGGACAAATCATCCAGACAGAAAATCAACAAGGAAACAGTGTAATTAAATGAAAAGAGAAACCAGTTGGACTTAATAGACATATATAGAACACTTATCCAAAAACAACAGAATACACATTCTTCTAAAGTGCACATGGAACATTCTCAAGGACAGACCATACGTTTGGAAAACAACAGAATACACATTCTTCTAAAGTGCACATGGAATATTCTCAAGGACAGACAATACGTTTGGAAACAAGGTAAGTCTCTATAAATTTAAAAAAATTGAAATAATAACAAGCATCTTCTCCGATCATAACACTATAAAGCTAGAAATCAATTACAAGAAAAAAGCTGAGAAAGGGACAAAGATGTGGAGACTAAATAATATGCTATTGAACAAGCAATGGATCATTGAAGAAACTAAAGAAGGAATCAAAAAATATCTGGAGACAAATGAAAATGATAACATGCCGTACCAACTCATATGGGATGCAGCAAAACCTGTATTAAGAGGAAAATTCATCCAAGTACAGGAACATCTTAACAAACAAGAAAAATCCCAAATAAGCAATCTCAAATTACACCTAATTGAATTAGAAAAAGATGAGCAAACAAAACCAAAAGTCAGGAGAAGGAGACAAATAATAAAAATCAGAGCAGAAATAAATGCTATTGAAACAAGAAAAGCAGTAGAAAGGATCAATGAAACAAAGAGTTGGTTCTTTGAGAAGATAAATAAAATTGACAACCCCCTAGTCAGACTTACAAAGAAAAAAAGAGAGAAAGCTCAAATAAACAAAGTCGGAAATGAAAGAGGAGAAATAACAACAGCCTCCACAGAAATACAATGGATTATAAGAGAATACTATGAAAAACTGTATGCCAACAAAATGGATAACTTAGAGGAAATGGATAAATTCTTAGACTCTTACAACCTCCCAAAGTTGAGTCAAGAAGAAATAGACAATCTGAATAGACCAATCACAAGGAAAGAGATTGAAACAGCAATCGAAATCATTACAAAGAATAAAACCCCAGGACCAGATGGCTTTCCTGGGGAGTTCTACCCAACTTTCAGAGAGGATTTAATAGCTATCCTTTTCAAGCTATTCCAAAAATTTAGGGAGGATGGAACACTTCCTAACACATTCTATGAGGCCAACATCACTCTGATACCAAAGGCTGACAAAGACATCACAAAAAAGAACTACAGGCCAATATTGCTGATTAACACAGATGCAAAAATTCTCAACGAAACTTTGGCAACTCGAATTCAGTAATACATCAAAAGTATCATACATCACGATCAAGTGGGATTCATACCAGGGACACAAGGATGGTTCAACATCTGCAAATCAATTGTGATACACCACATCAACAAAATAAGGAATAAAAACCACATGATCATCTCAATAGAAGCAGAGAAAGCATTTGACAAGATCCAACAGCCACTTATGATAAAAACTCTTAAGAAAATGGGGATAGAAGGAAATTACCTCAAATAATAAAGGCCATATATGACAACCCACAGCCAACATCATACTCAATGGGCAAAAACTGAGCACCATCCCCCTGAGAACAGGAACAAGACAAGGATGCCCACTATCATCACTCTTATTCAACATAGTACTGGAGGTTTTGACCAGAATAATTAGGCAAGAGAAAGGAAGTGAAACTCTTGCTTTTTGCAGACGACATGATCTTATGTATAGAAAACAAAAAAAAAATCCATTGGAAAACTAATAGAAATAATTAACAACTCCGGTAAAGTTGCAGGGTACAGAATCAACTTACAAATATCAGTTGGTTTTCCATACTCCAATAACAAACTTACAGTAAGTGGTCTTGAGAATATAATTCCATTTGCAATCACAACTAAAAAAATAAAGTACCTAGGAATAAATGTAACCAAGGAGCTGAAGGATTTATACAAAGAAAACTATAAGACATTACTGAGAGAAGTTAATAATGACTTAAAGAGATGGAAAGAGATTCCTTGCTCATGGATTCGAAGAATAAACATAGTTAAAATATCTGTACTACCCAAAGTAATCTACAGATTCAATGCAATCCCAATCAGAATCTCAATGACATTCTTCATGGAAATAGAGCACAGAATGCTAAAATTCATATGGGCCAATCAAAGGCCCCAAATTGCTAAGGAAATCCTGAGAAAAAAAGAACAAACCTGGAGGTATCACAATCCCTGACTTCAAAATATATTACACAGCCATAGTGACCAAAATGGCATGGTACTGGTACAAAAACAGGAACAGAGATCAATGGAACATAACTGAAAGGCCAGAAATAAAACCACACATCTACAGACAGCCAATCATTGACAAAGTTGCCAAGAACATACAATGGTGAAAGGAGAGTCTCTTCAATAAATGGTATTGGGAAAACTGGACAGCCACATGCAAAAGAATGAAGGTAGACCACTATCTCACACAGTACACAGAAATAAACTCACAATGGATCAAAGACTTGAAGATACATCCTGAAACTGTAAAGCTCCTGGAAGATAATATCGGTAGTACATTCTTTGATATCAAACTAAAAAGGATCTTTTCAAATACCGTGTTTTCTCAGACAAGGGAAACAAAAGAAAAAATAAACAAGTGGGAATTCGTCAGACTAAAGAGCTTCTGCAACACAAACGAAACTAAACACAAAAGAGACAACACACCATTGGGAGAATTTATTTGCAAATCACATATCTGACAAGGGGTTAATTTCCATAATATATAATGAACTCACACAGCTGAACAATAAGAAAGCAAACAACCCGATCAAAAAGTGGGCAGAAGAGATGAACAAACATTTTTCCAAAGAAGATATACAGATGGCCAATAAACACATGAGAAGATGGTCAACATCACTAATCATCAGGGAATGCAAACCAAACTACACTAAGATACCACCTTACACCTGTTAAAATGGCTATAACCACTAAGACTAAAAATAACAAATGTTGGAGAGGGTGTGGAGAGGAGTGAACCCTGACACACTGCTTGCAGGAATGCACACTGGTGCAACCACTAGGAAAACAATATGGAGATTCCTCAAAAAACAAAAAATAGAACTACCATCTGAACCAGCTATCCCACTACTGGATATCTACCCAAACAATTTGTAATCAACAATCCAAAGTAACATATGCACCCCTATGTTCATTGCAGCACTATACACATAACCAAGACATGGAAGTAACCCAAGTGCCCATCAACTGATGATCAGATAAAGAAGATGTGGTATATATATACAATGGAATACTACTCAGCCAGAAAAAAAGACAAATTCATCCCATTTGCAATAACATGGAAGGACCTAGAAGAAATTATGCTAAGTGAAATAAGCCAGTCTAAGAAAGACAAGTACCAGATGACTTCACTCATACGTGGAATATAAACAAGTACTGGAACAAAGAAAAAAGTTCAGTAGTTACCAGGGGAAGGGAGGTGGGGGGCACAAGGGGTGAAGGGGAGCACTTATGTGGTAACAGTCAGAAATAATGTACAACTGAAATATCACATTGATGTAAACTATTATGAGCTCAATAAAAAACAAAACAGCAAGAGAAAAACATCTTATATGTACAATGGAACACCCAAAGGACTATGAGCATATTTTCCAGCATATACTTTGTAGGCCAGAAGAGAATGGCACAATTTATTCAAAGTGCTGAAAGAAAAAAATGCCAAATAAGAATACTTTACCTGACAAAGTTGTCCTTCAGAATTGAAGGAGAGATAAACAATTTCCAGCCAAGTAGAAGCTGAAGTAGTTAATCACCACCAAAACAACCTTACAAGAAATGTAAAAGAACCTCTTTAAGCTGAAGAAAAGGATAGTGATTAGCAACAGGAACATACGGAAGAATAAATATTACTGGTAAAGGTAAATATATGACAAAATCAGAATATTTTAATGTTGTAATTGTGGTGGGTAAAACATGGCTCTAATATGAAGGTTACAAGACAAAAGTAAAATAAAATTGCTACAATAATTTGTTAATGGAGACACACAGTAAAAAGATAAAAATTGTGGCATAAAATATGTAAACTGTGGGGAGGTGTAAAAATGTAGAGTTTAAGTGTGCTTTGAAGTTATTAACAGCCTAAAATAGACCTTGGTAAATATAAGATGTTTTATGTAAGCTTCATTGTAACCTAATCACAAAACGAAAGTCTCTAGTTGATACAAAAAAGACAAAGAGAAAGGAATCTAAACATTCCATTATAAAACATCATCAAATCACAAAGGAAAAGAGCAAAAGGAGAAGAAAGGATAAAAGAAATTGCAAAAAAGCCAGAAAACAATTAATATAATGTCAATAGTAAGTTCATACATGTCAATAATTACTCTAAATAGAAATGGACTAAATTCTACAAGTAAAATTTATAGAGTGGCTGTATGTATAATAAAACAGATCCAACTATGTAATGTCTAAAAGAGTTGCACAACAGCTTTAAGGACATACATAGGCTGAAAGCGAAGGGATGGAAAAAGATAGTCCATGCAAATAGATGCCAAAAGAAAGCAGAGGTAACTATACTTTTATCAGACAAAATAGTTTAAGTTAAAAAAGTCAAAAGAGACAAATAAGGGCGTTATATAATGACAAAGGGGTCACAACATCAAGAGGCTATAACAATTATAAATATATTTGCATTAAACATAGGAAAACCAAAATATACCTGTATTAACAGACCTGAAGTAAGAAATAGGCAACAATGTGGTAATAGTAGGGACTTCAATATCTTACTTTCTACAATGGATAGACCATCCAGACACAAAATAAACAAGAAAACATTGTGTTTACACTACACATTAGACCAGATGGACTTCATAGATGTCTATAGAACATTACCTCCAATGACAGCATAATATACATTCTACTCAGGTGCACATGGACAATTCTCAAGCATAGATCATACGTTTTTTTCACAAAAATGACTTCATGAGTCAGCCCTGATGTCCTAGCTGTTAAAGTTTGGCATGCTTCCCTTTGGCGTCCTGAGTTTGGTTCCCAGGTGCAGAACAAAACCACTTGTCTGTCAGTAGCCATGCTGTGATGACAACTCACATAGAAGAAGTAAAAGAACTTACAATTATGCAAAACTATGTACTGAGCTTTGGGGGGAGAAAAGAAGGATAAAGATTGGCAACAGATGTTAGCAAAGGGTGGATCTTCTGCTGCTGCTGCTGCAAAAAAAATGTCTCCATAAATTTAAATAGATTGAAATCATATCAACTATCTTTTCTGACCATAATGGCATGAAACTAAATATCAATTACAAGAAGAAAACTAGAAAATTCACAAATATGTGGAGATTAAACAACATGTTTCTGACCAATGAGTCAAAGAAGAAATCAAAAGAGAAGTCAAAAAATATCTTGAGGCGAATGAAAGAGAAAATACAACATACCAAAACTTATGGTTGCAGCAAAAGCAGTTCTAGGAGGGACGTTCATAGCAATAAATGCATACAATAAAGAAAAAAAGATTTCAAATAAACAACATAACTTTACATCAAGGGCCAGAAAAAGAAGAACAACCAAAGACCAAAGTGAGTAGAAGGAAAGAAATAACAGAATTGTGAGAGGAGTTAAATGAAATCAACAGTAAAGAGAAAACAGAAAATGTCAATTAAACAAAGAGATGGCTCTCTGAGAAGGTAACTAAAATAGACAAACATTTAGCTAGACAAGAAAAATAGAAAAAGAATTCAAAGAAATAAAGTTTCAAATGAAATAGGAGATATTAATACCACACAAATATAAGAGTTCATAAAAGCCTGTTATGATCAATTGTACACCAACAGATGGACAACCTAGAAGAAATTTCTAGAAAAATAAAACCTACTAAGACTGAATCATGAAGAAGTAGAAAATCTGAGCAGTTAAATTTCTAGAAAGGACACTAAATCAGTAATCAAAACCACCAAACAAATGAAAGTCCAGGACCAGATGGCTTCACTGGTGAATTATACCAAACATTTAACGAAAAATTAATACCAATCCTCCTCAAAGTCTTCCAAAAATATAAGAAGAAGGAACACATCCAAATTCATTTTATGAGGCCAGTATTATGATGATTCCAAAACTGGACAAAGACATTAGAAGACAAGAAAACTACACGCAATATCCCTGATGTATATATGTGCAAAAATATTCAACAAAACCAAATTCAACAATACATCACAAAAGGATAAAATTTTGTGACTATTCCAGGGATGCAGACATAGTTTAAAATTGTCAAATCAATCAATGTGATACATGACATTAACAAAATGAAGGATAAAATCATACGGCAGTCTCAATAGATGCTCAAAAAGCATTTGCTAAAATATAACATTCATTCATGATGAAAACTCTCAAGAAACTTGGTATAGAGGGAAAGTAGTTCAACACAATAAAGGGCATATGACAAGTTGACAGCTAACAAAATACTCAGAGTTCAAAAGCTGAAAACTTTCCCTCTAACATGAGGAAAAAGACAAAGATGTCACCTCTCACTGTTTTCATACAACATAGTCCTTAACGTCCTCGCCAGAACAATTAGTCAAGAAAAAGAAAATAAAGGCACTCAAACTGGAAAGGAAGAATTAAAATCGTCTCTATTTGCAGCTAAATTGATATTATGTATAGAAAACCTCAAATATTCCACCAAAAAACAGAATTAATAAACAAGTTTGGTAAGGTTGTTGCATATAAAATAAATATACAAAAATAAGTTGCATTTATATACACTAATAATGGACTATCAGAAAAAGAAATTAAAATATCAATCTCATTTACATTTGCATCAAAAAGAATAAAATAACTAGGAAAATTTAACCAAGGAGGTGAAAAACTGTGCACTGAAAACTATAAGACTTTGATAAAAGAAATAGAAGACACAAATAAATGAATAGATACCCTCATGTTAATGGATGGGAAGAAATAATGTTGTTAAATTGTCCATACAATCCAAGTAATCTACAAATTCAATACAATCTCTATCAAAATACCAATGCCATTTTTCACAGAAACAGAGAAAAATATGCTAAAATTTATTTGCAACTACAAAAATATCCTGAATATCAAAGTAATTTGAGACAGAAGAACAAAGTGGAGGCATCACGCTTCCTGATTTTAAATTATATTACCAAGCTATACTAATCAAAACAGTATGTTACTGGCATAAAATTAGACACATGGATCAATGGAGCAGAATCAAGTGCCCAGAAATAAACTCTTATATATGGTTACATGTATGGTCAACTATTATTTGACAAGAAGCCAACAATACTCAATGTATAAAAGATAATCTCGTCAATAAATGAAGAGGGGAAAATTAGATATTCATATGCAAAGAATGGAACTAGACCTCTATTTTATATCACTCACAAAAATTAACTATAAACGGATTAAAGACTTAAATGTAAGACCTGAAGCCATAAAACTCCTAGAAAAAATCTTGGGGGAAAAGCTTCTTGACAGTGGTCTTGGCAATGGTTTTTTGGATATGATGCTAAAGGACAAGAAACAAAAGCAACATTAAACAAGTGTGACCACATCAAACTAAAAACTTCTGCACAGCAAAAGAAACAATCAACAAAATGAAAAGGCAACCTATTCGCGAACTATATTTCTGAAAAAAGGGTTAATATCCAAAAAATAAAGAACTCACATTACTCAATAGTAAAAAAGCAAATAATCCAGTTAAAAAATGGGCAAAGGACTTAAATGACATTTTTCCAAAGAAGATATTCAAATGGCCACAGGTACATGTAAAGGTGCTTAACATCACTAGTCATCAGGGAAATGCAAATCAAAAACATGAAATATCACCAGACATCTGTTAGAATGGCTATTATCTAAAAGAAAAGAGATGCCAAGTTCTGGTGAAGACGTGGAGAAAAATGAACCCTTGTGCACTGTTGGTGGCAATGTAAATTGGTACAGCCACTATAGTTAATATTGTGGAGGTTCCTCAAAAAACGAAAAATAGAACTACTGTATGATCCAGTAATTCCACTTCTGGGTGTATATTGAAAGAAAATGAAATCAATATCTCATAGTGATTGCTGGACCCCCATATTCGTTGCAGCATTATTTACAATAGCAAAGGAATAGGAGTCATGAAAACAATCTAAGTGTCTTTTAATGAATGAATGGATAAAGAAAATGTGGTATAGATTTAGACATAGAAATATTATTGTGCCATAAAAAAGAAGGAAATCCTGCCATTTGCGACAACATGAACAAAACTTGAGGGCATTATACTAAGTGAAGTAAGCCAAATAGAGAAAGATAAATAATGTACAGTCTCACTTATTTGTGAAATCTAAGAAAACTGAACTCATAGAAACAGAACAGATTGGTGGCTGCCAGAGGTGGAATTGTGGGAGGGGGAAACAAGTGGAGGTGGTCAAAAGGTATAAATTTCCAATTATAAGATCAACAAGATCTTGGGACGTAATGTACACCATGATAACCATAATCAACAATACTGTATTGTATATGTGAAAGTTTCCAAGAAAGTAGATATTAAATGTTCTCATCACAAGATAAAACATTTGTAACCGTGTGAGGTGATGGATATTAACCAAACATTGTGGTAATCATTTCAAACAATTGCATTGTACAACTTAAACTTATATAATGTAACATATCAATTGTATCTTAATAAAACTGGAAAAAAAGAAAATTTGAAATTAGTCAATGTAACTAACAACTTTGATAGAATGAAGAGAAAACACATGATTATTTCATTCATTAATTCAGAAAACATATTTGAGAATATCTCTCATGGTTTCATGATAAAAACAACAAGAAACGTAGGAATAAAAGTGAACTTCCTGGGGGCCAGCCCTGTGGCGCAGTGGTTAAATTTGCACGTTCTGCTTTGGCAGCCCGGAGTTTGCTGGTTCTGATCCCGGGTGTGGACGTGGCACCATTTGGCAAGCCACGCTGTGTAGGTGTCTCACATATAAAGTAGAGGAAGATGGGCATGGATGTTAGCTCAGGGCCAGTCTTCCTCAGCAAAAAGAGGAGGATTGGTGGCGAATGGTAGCTCAGGGCTAATCTTCCTCAAAAAAAAGTAAAAAAAAGGAAAAAAGTGAACTTCCTCAAACTGATAAAGAGCATTAATGAAAAACCCACAGCTAACATCATACTCGAGTGTGAAAGACTGAAATCCTTCCCTGTAAGATCAGATACTAGACAAGGGTGACTTCTTTCACCACTTTTATTAGAAGTTGTACTGGGATTTCTATCTAGAGCAATTATAAAGGAATAAAAGAATTACAAGGTGTACAAATTGGAAAGGAATAAGAAAAACCATTTCATTTTCAGATGATATAATCTTTGAAGTCTACTTTGTCTGATATTAGTATAGCGACACCTGCTTTCTTTTGTTCATTATTAGCTTGGAGTATTGTCTTCCATCCCTTCACTCTGAGTCTGTGTTTGTCTTTGGGGCTGAGGTGTGTTTCCTGGAGGCAGATATTGTTGGGTCTTGTTCTTTGATCCATCCTGCCACTCTGTGTCTTTTGATTGGAGAGTTCAATCCATTTACATTTAGAGTGATTATTAAAATGTGGGGGCCTACCGCTGCCATTTTATCTCTTGTTTTCCAGTTCTCTTGTATTTCCTTTGTTTCTCGTCCCATGATTTTTGGATTACTAATTCAGGTATGTAAATTTCTGTATTGGGTTTCTTCTTATTTGTAATTTGTGTCTTTATTCTTATTATTTGTTTAGTGGTTACCAGATGGTTAGTATAAAACATCTCATAGATGAGATAGTCCATTTTCTGATAGCCTCTTATTTCCTTGAATTAAAACCTTTCATTCATTTTCTCTTCCCCTTCTAGGTTGTTATTGTCAGATTTTTTTTCCTCTTCTTTCTTGTGTTGTGAGTTTGTGGTTAAAATGACAGGGTTATATTTATTCTTGGTATTTCCCTTCCTTTTATCTTTAATGTTTATTTAACTTTTGCTAACCCATTCTGATGGAGAGCTGCTACTTTCTATTATTGTCCTTCTACTTATCTCCTTTGCTCTTGGTTTTGTAGCCCCTTTCCTTTTTCTGATTTTTCAGGTATGAGGGTTTTCCTGAGCATTTCTTGAAGAGGAGGTTTTGTGGCAATGAACTCCCTTAATTTTTGTTTATGTGGGAAAGTTTTTATTTCTTCATTGTATTTGAAGGATATTTTCACTGGGTAGAGTATTCTCGGCTACAGGTTTTTGTCCTTCAGAGTTTTGAATATATCATTCCACTCTCTTCTAGCCTGTAAAGTTTCGGCTGAGAAATCCGCTGATAGCCTGATGGGGGTTCCTTTGTAGGTTATTTTCTTCTGCCTGGCTTCCCTTAGTATTTTCTCTTTGTCATTGACTTTTGCTAGCTTCACTACTATATGCCTTGGGGTTGGTCTTCTTGCATTGATAAAGTTTGGAGATCTATTGGCTTCTGTCACATGAAGTTCCATCTCGCTCCCCAGGTTTGGGAAGTGCTCAGCCATTATTTCTTTGAACAGGCTTTCTGCCCCTTTCTCCTTCTCTTCTCCCTCTGGTATACCTATAATCCTTATGTTGCATCACCTAATTGGGTTAGATAATTCTTGGAGAGTTTCTTCATTTCTTTTTAGTCTTAGTTCTCTCTCCTACTCTGCCTGCAGCATTTCTATATTCCTATCCTCAAAATCGCTAATTCTGTCCTCCATATTATCGGCTCTACTGTTCAGAGCATCCAGATTTTTCTTAATCTCCTCCACTGTGTTCTTCATTTCCAGTATTTCTGTTTGGTTCTTCTTTATAGTATCAAACTCTTTTGTGACATAGCTCCTGAACTCATTGAGTTGTCTATCTGAATTCTCTTTTAACTCATTGAGGTTTTTAATAATAGCTGTTTTGAAGTCATCATCATTTAGGTTATATATTTCATTTTCTTTGGGATTGTTTTCTGGGTATTTGTCATTTTCCTGCTGTTCTGGAGATTTAATATATTTTTTCATACTGCTTGATGGCATAGATTTGTGCCTCCACATAGAGATAGAGTTTAGTTACTGTTTCCACTTGTTTCTACTGGTGTGGTGGGGGAGCAGCTGTTTAGACTGCATGGACCAGGAACCCTGTCAGCTGTTGCTAACTGGGCGTGGGCCCCTCCTCGTAGTCACAGTGGTCTTCTGGGGTCCCTCTTCAGCTGTGGGGGCAGTCACAAAGGGGCTTCAGGCTGCTGGTGCCTATGTTGCAGACCACCTAGACATACTCCCTCCGTAGCGTCTGCAGTGGTGTTATGGGCTTTCCCAGCGGCCAGGGGCAGGATCACCTATGTTTGTGGCTCTGTCACTGTTGGAGCCCACAAAATCTCACTTGCCCACTATAGGTCACAGCAGAGCTATGGGGATCTTCCGCGGTCTGTGGTTAGCTCACCTAGCTATGCTACCTTTGTCCCAGGGCTTTCCAGCCTTGTGATTGCTGGGAGGGGCCTCTCTACTAGTGCTAGCAGAGGCTTTCGCTGAGGCTGCTGTGCGACTGTAGAGTTTCACCCTGGGCCCTGGAGCTGGGCTGCTGGAACTCCACCCAGGCCCAGACCAATCCCACAGAATCTCTGGGTGCCGCTTGCCCCGTCTGGAGGACAGCCAGAGTCCGTGAGTCTGGCAGCGGCTGGTGGGCTGCTGCCCTGCCCAGAGTCCTCCTCTTCAGGACCCTCCTGGTGTTCTGAATGCTGGGCAGGGCCTCTCTGCTAATGGCAAGTAGAGGCTTTCCCTCCCGCTGGTGCAGGACCATGGAGTTTCCCCCTGGGCCATGGAGCCAGGTCACTGGAGCTCCACCCAGCCCCAGTCCTCTCCCCCTGGGTCTCAGGGAGCCCCTTGCCCTGTCTCAGGGACAGCCAGATACTGTGATTCCGGTGGCAGCTGGCTGGCTCCTGCCCTGCCTGGGATTCTCCTCTTAGGGACCCTCCTGGCGTTCTGAATGCTGGGCAGAGCCTGTCTGCTAATGGTGAGTAGAGGCTTTCCCTGCCGCCAGAACGGGACCCTGGAGTTTCCCCCTGGGCAACGGAGCCGGCCACTGGAACTCCACCCCACCCCAGTCCTCTCCCAAGAGATCTCCGGTAGCCCTGTGCCCCATCCGGGTGACAGCTGCTGTCCGTGAGACTGGCAGTGGCAGCTGGCAGGCTGCTGCCCCATTCGGGATTCTTTTCGGGAGCCTCCTGGCATTGTGGATGCTGGGAAGGGCCTCTCCACTAATGGCGAGTAGAGGCTTTCCTTACCACCACCAGTGTGGGACCCTGGAATTTCCCCCTGAGCTTAGGTGTAATCGCAGGGGGCTTAGGTAGGGCTGTAGTCACCTGTTTCCACCGTCACTCCTCTGGTGTGCGCACCCCCCTGCCCTTGGTGCGTGGCGATGTTATGGGGGAGTCCGCTGGAAGAAAACCGCTTGCAGGTACTAGGCTGTTTGGGGGTCGGGGTGGGAGAGTTTTCACCTACCTCTATCTCCTCCCGGGGGAAGTCCGTCCAACTTCCCATGTATAGCAGCATGGGTCTCTCAGGCGTCCTGAGATGCTATATGGATATCCTTTGTTAAGCAATGAATGTCCAATTAGTTGTAGATTTGAAGGGGGAGAGACAAAGAAGACTACTCACACTGCCATTTTGGTGACATCTCCAGATGACATAATCTTATATACAGAAAATCCTAAAGAATGTACAAAAAATATTATCTAATAAACTTATTTACCAAACAAAAATCACCAAACAAAGAATGTGATACTTACATACACTAAAAATAAACAATCCCACAAGGAAATTAAGGAAAAAAATCTATTTATAACAGCAAGCAAATGTTAAAATACACAAGAATAAATTTAATCAAGGAGTGAAAGAGTTGTACACTGAAACTGTAAAACAAATTGCTGAAATTCAAGAAGACTTAAATAAATGGAAGGACATTCTATGTTCATAGATCGAGGGATGTAATACGGTTTAATGGCAATAAGGTCCAAAGGGATCTACAGATTTAAGTAATCACTATTAAAATTTTAATGGCCTGTTTCCAGAAATGGAAAAACTATTATTAAAATTCATATAGAATTGCAAGGGATCATCAATAGCCACAACAATCTTGAGAAAGAAGAACAAAGTAGGAGGACTCACATTTCTTGATTTCAAAGTGATTTGCAAATCTACAGTAAGCAAAGCAATTTGTTACTGTCTTAAGGATAGAGACACAGGGAAATGAAATAGAATTGAGAAACAAGAAATAAGTCCATATATCTATTGCCATTGATTGATTTTTGATACAAAGGTATCAAGTCCTTCAAAGGGAAAAGAATTGTCTTCAGCAAATGGTGCTGAGACAACTGGATATTCACATGCAAAAGAATGAAGTTGGACTCTTACTTTACACTATATACAAAAATCAACTCAAAATGATTGATGACCTAAATATGAGAGCTAAAAACAGAAAACAATTAGAAAATGTGGGTAAAAATCTAGACCCTGGATTTGGCAATAGTTTCTTATATATTATACTAAAATCACAAGCAATAGCCACAAAAAAGAGACAAAATGGATTTCTTCAATATTAGAAACTTTTTGTATCAAAATACATTATCAGAATATGAAACGAAAACCTACAGAATGAGAGAAAATATTTGCAAATTGTATTTCTGAGAAAGGCTTAGTGTGCAGAATATATAAAGGACTTGTACAACTCAACAACAAAAAAAGAAACAATCCAACAAAAAAATGAGCAAAGGAGTTGAACAGACATTGCTCTAAAGATATTTACTAAAGGCCAATAAACACATGGAAATATGTTCAAAATCATTAGTCATTAGGGAAATGTAAATAAAAACTACAATGAAATACTATTTCACACCCATTAGGATGGCTATTAGAAAAGCAAATGGAAACTAGCAAGTGAGGATGTTAGTGAGGATGTGAATAAATTTGAACTCTTGCACATGGCTGGTGGGGATTTGAAATGGGACAGTTGCTGTTGAAAACAGTTTGACAGTCTTCAGAAGTTAAACATAGAATTAACATATGAACGAGCCATCCTACTCTTAGTTATACACCAAAAAAATGGAACAGGTCCTCATATAATACTTGTACACAAATACAGGTATTCACTTTGTATTATTAACAGTTGTAAAAAGATGTTAACAATCTGAAAGGTCATCAATTGAGAATGTATGAACAAAATGTGGTATATATAAAAAATGAAATATTGTCATAAGAAGAAATGAAATATTGATACGTGCTACAACATAGATGAGTCTTGAAAACATTATTCTGTGTAAAAGAAGTCAGACATAAAAGGTCATTCATGTATTATATGATTCCATTTACATGATATATCCAGAATAGGTGAATTAATAGAGATTGAAGGTAGATTTTTGGTTTAATAGAATTAGTTGGTTCAATAAAATTAATAGAGATTGAAGGAAGTTGTTGTAAGGCCCCCATTAAGGTAGGGGGCCTGAACGGGTACAGGATCTTTGTTAGTGAAAAAAGATTTTGGAATTAGATAGATGTGATGGTTGTACAACATTGCAAATATATTAAATACTACTGAATTGTACACTTTAAAATAGTAAATTTTGTTGTGTACATTTCATATAAATTAAAAAGCGAGTCGAGGGAAATTAGACAATAAGAGGAGAAAATAATGTGACCAACAAAAGCAGAGATTAGATTGATGCAAATATAGCTAAGGAATGCTGGCAGCCACCTGAAGATTAAACATACAATGGACAGAGCCTTCCCTGGAACCTCTAGAGAGGGATGCTTTGGTTCCATCCTAGTGAAACTGATTGCCAACATCTGGACTCCAAAGCTGTGAGAGAATAAATGGGTGTGGTTTTAAACCCCCTATGTGGTAATTTTTTACAGCAAACATGGAAAATGATTATAAAATCTTTGTTGTGTTAAACTGTTGGGTTTTCAATGTAATGTGCTACTGCAGCATGACCTAGCAGGCTTTGTTGACTGTATTCTGTTTTTACAAACAGATGATAAGTTTTTCTGTTCAGTTCCTCATCATTAATTTATTCATTAAAATCTTTTACTGAGCCCCAACTTTGATCTAGGCATCAGTATTTGTTAGGGAACAAATCAGAAATTGTTCATGTATACATGGAACTTTTATTCTAATGGGAAGACAAGTTAAAGAAGTGAATACACACACAAAATGAATATGCAATTACAAATTATTTTGATCACTGCCATGAAGGAAAAGATGGTAGAGATAAAAATTCATGGCCTAGTTAATAGTGAGGAGGTCAGCCCATGAAACTTTCTTCCTACACTGAATCATGATTTTATTAGACACTCTTGAGTTCTCCTATAGAATAAATGTTAGATTCTGAGAATACATACCTAAAACATCTTTGTTCTCAAAGGATCCACAATTCAGTAGTACAGCTAAACCTGTAAATACAAACCAATATAATTCATAAGTGTATTACTAGTTATATAGAGTAGGTTGACAAATTAGATGGCAAAATGAAAGAAAGATAGGAAAAGGAATGTCAGAGAAAGAATACTAAGATATTTTGAGCAGCTATTCTGTTTCAGGCCCTAGCTTTAGTCTGGCTTTTTCAATATCCATTTAACATAATCCTGTGAGAAAAGCATTAATTTCCCCAGTGCAAGCTTAGAACACTTAAATAACTTACCCTATTTCACAAACTTTGATTAGATTGAATTCAAATTGAATTTCTCCTGTCTCCAAAACCTGTGCTAATTTAACTCGTGGTAGCCAATTTAGTTATGATTTGGAGGCTTGGTGAGGATTCACAAATAAACAATCACAGAATTAAGTTGTGTTGGAGAAATTGGACAGATTTTCCACTATATACGCCCTCCCGCTGCACCAACAACATCCAGATTGTCTTATGAGAATTTGTCTGTATCAGTTAGGGTAAATAATACTAGCTGTCATATAAGCAAACTCCAACATTGCAGTGGCATGGCCATAGAGGTTTTTCTTGCTCTTATATGGTTTAATTAGTTGTTCTGTGGGAAAGAATACAGAAATTCAGTGACCCAGGTTCTTTCCATTTGGTGGTTTCATCATCTCTTGTCTGAATCCTCTCCATCCAGCTGGTGACAAACAAAGAGAAGGGGCAAAACATCACATGAGAAGTTTTATGGGCCAGACTTGGAAGTGGCACATATAACATACATTTCATTGATAAGAACACAAGCACATGGCCTCAATTAACTGCATGAAGGCTGAGAAATAGAGCCCACATATATTCCCAGGAGCAAAAAGAAAGTAGTCTGGAAAATAACTAACCAGGCTCTTCCATTGTAGTGCTTATCATCGTCAAATATCATTTTATACTTCCTCCCACATACAGAATTTGTTATCCACCTCCACCAGGGAGACAACCTAGACACCAACTAATCAATATAGAAGCTCAATGTTCAGGCTATTGAAGAGATTAAACCAATCTAGATATGGTTCTTCATTGTCTAGCAACTTAAGAACTAAAAAGAAAAATTAGCTCATTCTACGTTCACACCCAATAAACAATGTTGGACCAGAGTAAAGACAATTAGACAAAAAGACTCTATTCATCACTGACAGTAATGGAAGACACATGAGATTTCAGTTTAGAAATCTTTTTGAATTGATTTTATGAAGGTAATTCAACGCTAGTGATGAGAAATATTTATTTATGAGACTATGATTTTTTTCTCTGGGAAAAACTTCATTTTCCATTGTTTTCCTTGATCCCTGATCCAATCTCTTAAATGTTTTTTTTCTTACTCATTATTCTTCATTAACTTTTCTGAAGTACATCAGAGAAAAACCTGTGTCCAACACAAAATTAACAAAGAAAGTTCATTCATAAACTTGCAGCAAAGGAAATCATCTTCCATCACTTTCATTTCTTCAAGAGTTCAAGGGTGATAAAAAAGAGTGTAAGTTTATTGAGTAAGACAAATAAATATAGAGTTAGTGTATGATTGGCAAACATTTTATTTATTAAGGTGTGATTTGGAGAAGTGGGAAATATATTCTAATTGGCCCTTACATATATTTTTCCATCCTTTCTAGGCTGCCAGAAGAAAAAAGTTTGGAGAATTTCAAAAGAGGAAGGATTATTCCATGTTTTTTGTTGTTAGTGTCATTAAGTCAATTCTGACTCCTAGTGACCCTGTGTACTGCAGAGTGGACCCCTACTGGATCTTTTTGTGCCACCCTCTCACCTTCTGGTGCTATATCAGACAATACTGCACTACTATTCATGGCTTTTCATGGCCAATTTTTTTCAGAAGTGGGAGACCACTTTCTTCTTCCTAGTCTATCTCAGTATGGAAGATCTGCTGAAACCTATCCATCATGGGTGGCCCTGCTGGTATTTGAAATACTGGTGGTATAGCTTTCAGCATCACAGCAACATTCAGCTGCCACAGTATGACAACTGACAGACAAGTGTTGTGGTTCCATGACTGGGAAACAAACCAACTGTGCTGGTGAGAGCACTGAATAATAACCACTAGACCACCAGGGTTGGCTGTTCAATGTTAGGATTGGAGAATTTTTTTTTTAAAAGATTTTATTTTTTTCCTTTTTCTCCCCAAAGCCCCCCAGTACATAGTTGTATATTCTTCGTTGTGGGTCCTTCTAGTTGTGGCATGTGGGATGCCGCCTCAGCGTGGTTTGATGAGCAGTGCCATGTCCGTGCCCAGGATTCGAACCAACGAAACACTGGGCTGCCTGCAGCAGAGCACGCGAACTTAACCACTCGGCCACGGGGCCAGCCCCAGGATTGGAGAATTTTTTGAGACTGTCAATTCATTGCGAAAGTTGGCGTCATTATCCAGTGGATGTTAGGGAGTATTTGCACCTTGAATTTTACAGTTTTTACAGCCTACTTTCAGCCATACAACTTGAAACTTCTTCAGTTGTTTAAAGCTCTGTGAAATAATTTTTAAATCAAGACTCAAGCTTTATTTCTGGTGAAATAAACAGATTAAGCTACTGCTCACAGGGAATTTCCATTCAAGTTTAGGGATACAGATGAATAGGTGAACAAATAAATACAAGAGCTGAATGTTGATAACAACTGTGAAGAATGAAGCAGGCTGATGAAAGAAGGTCCAAGAAGACTGGAGTGACTATTTCGTAAAGCAGTTCAAGGAAGTTCTGTATGAATTCTCTGAGCAGGCAACATTTAACCAGCAGTCAGAAATGATTGTGGGAGTATTCCATGAAGAGGAAACAACAAATGCAAAGCTCCTGAGACACAGACATGCAAGGAGTTGTCCAGGAATAGCAAGGAATCAGTGTAAATGAAGTGGGTTAATGGGATAGGAGAGTGATAAGACATGATATAGTTCAACTAAAGTATCAGTAGTGGAAGTAACAATTCAAAGCTCTTCTAAAAAAAGAAAATAGCACTATTAATGTCAGTGCATTTTTTTTAGCACAATGTGAAGAGTTGGGTGTCATAAGGTTAGGGCAAAAGAATGACTTATTCTGCCTACTCTAGTATAACATAGCGTTTGTTAAAAACAGTTATCACATTTTTCTGCATTTTGGATGCTTGGACCTGTTCCAGAGCTAAAGAAACAATCATTATTCGATAAAATTTTATGTTCTACTACTTAACATGGTCATAAACACTGAATTATGACATGGAGTAGATCTAAGAGGGATGAAAAAAAACTGTTGTGGATTCCACATCATTAAAAGACTAAACTTAGAGAATATTTTGCCTTCTCAACAATCTTCTTGAATGCATTCTTGACTTCTTTGTTCCTCAGGTTATAGACCACAGCGTTCAGCATGGGGATGAGCATAGTATAGAACACAAATGCAATTTTGTCTGTGTCCATAGAATGACTGGAGCTAGGCTGGGAGTACTTGAAGATGTCTGTCCCGTAGAAGATGGAAACTATAGTGAGATGGGAAGTACAGGTGGATAAAGCCTTCACATATCCCTCTGCTGAGTGTGTCTTCAGGATGGTGACAAATATGAACAGGTAAGAAATCGAGATAAACAGGAGAGCAAAAAGGATATTGAAACTTGCCACAAAAATAAGAATCAGCTCACTAATAATCTGTCAGAGCAAGAGAGAGCCATGGCTGCTGGAAGATCAAGGAAAATGTGATGGATCACATTGGACATAGGAAAGATAGACTCAATGTATCCCTAACGTGGATGGAGGCATTTAGGAAACCACAGAAGTAGAAACCTCTGGCAAGACGTACACACACTCTTGTCATCCTTATGGTGGTGTAATTTAGGGGTTTACACACTGCTGCCTAGCGGTCATAGGCCATTGATGCCAAAAGTAAATTTTCTATAGTGACAAAGGTTACCAAAAAAAGCACATTTAAGCAGCACATGCGTTGTAGGAGATTACCTTGTCTCCTATAAGGAATCCAGCTATGACCTTGGGAGTGACAGCAGTAGAGTAACAAAACTCTACCACAGACAGGTTACCAAGAAAAAAGTATATGGGAGTGTGGAGGCAAGAGCCCAAGAGAATCAATACGGCCATCCCCAGGTTTCCAACCATATTGATGAGATAAATGAGAGTGAACATTATAAAGAGGGGGTCCTGCAGTTCTGGGGCATTGTTTAGTCCCAACAGGATAAACTCAGTCACTTCTGTATTGTTCTCCATGGATGATATTTGGGAATCACAGGATGCTCTGTAGCAATGAGAAATAAAAGAAAAGTGATAAACAAATAAGAGGGTGAGGTGAAATTTACTCAATATTGTGTTTATATATACAGTATTTCATTATAGTAATAATTTGTACTTCATGATTCTCCACATCTAAAGTATCGACTAGACAATAAAATTGAAGACACACATTATCTATAGAGTTACACACTTTTGAAGCTAAAAGTTTTCATGGATCATTTTCCAACTTTTATATTTTATAAATTTGTAAACTGAGATGTAGAAAATATAATGTCCTGATAAATATCAAATGTCTTGAATGGTATATATGTCACTCAGTTTTTCTGATCCTTAGATCTATGTTGCTCATGTGCAGGAACAGCCATAGACACTTTACGTATATATTCATCTGTTACTCTCAGCAACACTATGAGACTGATTAGTTATTATCTCCATTTAACTTATGAAACATAGAGGCTGAGTAAGATATTTAAGTTTATAAATTATTACTGCCAAAGCCAAGCTTTGTACCCAGGAAGAGTGATTCCCAAGGCTACCAGTATTAACTGAATTTAAATTAAATTGTTCAATTTACAAATACTCCATTTCTCCAAAGTTCTAAACTCAGAATGTGGAATGTTACAGTGACATACTGAGAGATATATGTATAGTGCGTGTGGTGGTATAACTGGAGCAGTAGGAGCATGTACAACCAGCAGAGGCAATTCTGAGAGGAAAGCACAGCATCGAATATGAAGCTTCGGTTCTGGGCTGAGGTGCATATCAGCCCTACCATTCACTATCTAGGAATCATTGGTCCTGTCCTAACTCCCCTGAACCTGATTTTCTTCTCCTACTAAATGAAAATAGTAATGAGGCCTAACTCAAGATATTATTCTGAAAATTAAATGATAGTGCATAAACAGCAATGAGTAAAATGTTGGGTATTTAGCACAGTCTTAGTGTTAGGTAATATATTATGATCAGGATTAGGATTAGGATGGAATGATAGCCTTCATGTTTGTTTGAGGAAGGTAGATGGTGAAATGCAAGGCTTCAGTCTGGATGAATTTTTTTAGTCTCATAGTGTCTCTCTTCGATTTGCCTTTTTTCACACACTTCGTCCACTGAGATTTTCTGCGTCTCCAGTGTATCTCAATCTGTCCCTCCTCTGCCTGCAGGAGTGGCTGCTCCAGTCATTTGATATGGGCCATTCTTTTGCTTAATTTCTTCCTTAAAATCCATGTTTTAGATTGAGTTGAAAGGGTATTCTTTCTTAAATTCATTCTTTCTCTCGTTACCCATCACATAGTTGAATCACAGAGATCGATGGATGAAAGGTCCTAGTTTGTCATCAGCAGACTATTTTACTGGCTAATTAGATACTTTAAAATTTTTATTTGAATCTATTCTAGTGTAGGAACAGTGTTTTTAATCTTTTTATTTGACTTTGAAGCCTTTAGAATGGCATCTGTTATCTGCTAATTGTTGTTTTACCCCCATCCTCCTTAATCCTTTCACCACTTCACTTCATATGCCCAGCCCATAGAGTCATGTTTGCCCATTTTGACAATCACAACCACTTGTGGAATACACTGTGCTCTAAAATCAAAGATAAGATCTGTATGCATATATATTTATGTGTGTGTATACATCTTTTCATTTAATCTTCACAATAACATTATAAGGTAAGTAGTAGTATTGTTCCTATTTTACCGTTAAGACAACTGATGATTTGAGAAACTGTGTAAAGCTCTAAAACTAACATATAGTATGAGGAAAATTCAAGATTTAAGATTCAAATCCAGCTGTGACCAAATCAAAACTCTTGTGCTCTTAGCCATCTCATTGTCAGCATTTACAGAGGTGCTAGTAATAATGAGGGAGAGTATGGGGAAAAGGTCACATTGGAACATCTTGTTTTTAACCTTCACTGAGAGGTCAACAGATGGCGAATAAGATGAAATTTATGCCTGCTTATTCAAGCATTTTCTATCCTTTTATTTTATTTCTTTTTACTAATCTCTTTTAGGAAAGCAGCATGATAATGTTTCAGAAGTATCACTAAACTCTCTACTGATGGTTGTTTTGATACTTATGTCCAGCCTCAACTCAATGTTGTAGCCAAATAGTAAAACAAAATTAGTTCTGTGCTTAAATAACTCATAGTAAGTATAGGTGCCCCATTACCTTTTCATGAGTTACGCTTCTCACTAAAAGTGTATATTGACTATAGAAGCTTATCTTGCTGCTGGAAAAGAAGGGGCAGTTAATCTGGAATAGTGAGTCCAAAATCAGAAATTCATCCATAGAATAACACATGCATACTGTTAGAGATGTTCTCTACCAGGTGCTGATCAAAAAATTCCAAGGTCTCTAAGCCAAGTAAAGACGAGGGGAAGAGTACAACGTGGAGCCAGGAACCTGTGTTCAAGTACTGAACTCACCAGGTGTTCTTTGTGTACCCTTGGAGGAATCTCTTACCTTCTTCTTATCTGTATAAAGAATAAAGTTACCTTTCCCACATAATTCAAGGAATTGTGTTTGTGAATAGCAAATGAGGGAAGCTCCATAAATCACCTTGCTGAGGGGTTATCATTTTAAAGTCAACCAATGTAATTTTCATCTCAAGGTGTTTCTCTTGGCCATGATTAGGGGTTCATAGCAAATCCTCAGGTCAGGATTTGGGGGTAGGAGGAAAGCACTGCATGTACTAACAACTATTAACGTTCAGATGAGTAAAATGGTGGCCAACGGGACTCAGCACAAATCTGGTCCTTCTAAAATGATGTCAGATTGAAATGTATTGGGTATTTTAGAGGATAATTCATAGCAATTGAGAGGGAGTTATAGACACATGGAGCTCTCTGGTGATGTCCCCCATGAGGATATCTATAGCTTTTATTCCACTTTCCTAGGGCAAAAACAATTAAATCACCTGTGGAGACCTCCCTGATGTGTTGAGGGTGCACAGATGTTTTGTATTACTTATTTATTTTTTCCCCCTACTTTCTAATTACAGTATAATTTACAAATGGTAATATCCACAGTTTTCAGTGTATAGTTCTAACAGTTTGATCAAATTTATGTCGCATGACTACTATACACTATCACAATGTAGCAGAATTCCATCATCTAAAGAAGACCTTTGAGCTTCTTTGCAGTCAACCCTTCTACTCAATGCCCATGTCAAATACTGAACTATTTTCTGTTCATACTCTTTTTGGCCTTTGTATGAATGTCATTTAAATAAAATCTTAATGTATGTGACCTTTGACTCTGGCTTCTTTTGCTTAGCATGGTGCATTTGAGATCCATCCATAATGTTATCTATGTTAATTTCCTAAAGCTGCCATAAAAGAGTATCACAAACTGGACAGAGTAAACAAGAGAAAATTGTCTCACATTTTTGGAAGCTGGACATCTGAGATCAAAGTGTTGGCTGGGTTGGTTCTGTTGGTTTCTCCTGAATGCTGTAAGGGAGAATCTGTTTCATGTTTTTCTCTTAGTTACTGTGTAGTTTGCTGACAATTTGGTGTTCCTTGACTTTTGCTGCATTATCCCAATCTCTATCTTCATCTTCACATGATGTTCTCTCTGGGTGTGTATATCTCCAAATTTTCCCTTTTTATAAAGACAGTCATATTGAATTAGGAGCTGTCAAATCAATAAACATAAACTTCATTAAATTGGAGTTGGGAGGGCAAAGGGGGATTTCTCACACCCTATTTGGATAGCAGAGCTCAACAGGAAGAAGAAGGACTTCCTCTTCTTGACTGGAAAGAAGCTCAGGCAATGAAAGACTGTCACAACTAACTCAATGAAAAGCCACTACACCTTGAACTCTTTGTTTACAATAGCCCTCCCAACTTCCTTTCCTCCTCTATTAAAGAGTTTCTCCTCCCTTGCTGCTGGGGGACTCATAGACCACTTGCCGTGGTTTTAGACCCAGAGTTACAATCCTTTGCTGATCCCAAATTAACTCATTTTGACCAGAAGCATAACTTGCTATTTGTTCAAGGTCAATGGAGGTCACCCTGCTGCCAGTATGACCTCATCTTAACTGATTACATCTGTAGTGACCAGATTTTCAAACAAGATCACATTCTGAGGTGCTAAGATTTGGACTTTAATATATAATTATTGAGGGACACAATTCAACACATAACATATCAGTAGTAAAATCTCTTTTTGTTGCTGGATAATATTTCATTATGTAGAGATTATAATTTGTTTATCCATTTCCCAGTTGAGGGATGTTTTGTTGGTTCTAGTGTCTGAAGATTAAGAATAAAGCCTATATAAACATTTGCCTAATTTATTTTTAACATGAAGATAGATTTTCATTTCATTTGGATAAATATCTGAGTTGGATGGCTTGGTCAGATAGTAAGTATGTATTTAATTGAATGGAAACTGATGAGCTGTTTTGTGAAGTGACACTATGATATTGCATTCCCATAAGCAATGCATTACAATCGCTTCACTTCTTTGAAAGCACTTGATATTATAATGTTTTTAAAATTTTTATTTTTGTTTTATTTCATGTTCATTTTTTGCTCTTTTAAGGAAGAGTCAAGAAATTAACTTTTCAAAATCTGTTGAATAAACATCCCTTTGCCTTACCAAGACAGATCTGGCCTCAGAATGTTTTTTTCCAACAAAGGAGTTAGAGCCATTCTTTCCTCTGCACAGTCACCTATGAGTCCACACTTCCAAGCAGACTTATATGTTTCTTAGTTCAGACAAGAGTCATGGGTACAAATTTGTTCAGTAAACTCAGGTTGATTGTCTTCAAATTCAAGAAAGTGATTTAATCTAGTCAAACTTCAGCTTCTCTTCCTTAAAGAGGAAGATAATAACATCATGTGACATTTATGGACTATCAAGATTTTAATCTTACATAGTTACAAAGTTGAGCACACTGTTTAGCACATATCAGTTGTTCCAAAAGGTTAATTATTAATATTTTATCATTTGTAAAATAATTGATATAATATGGGTCACTGAATAGTGTTGCTCAAACATTCCATATGATGCTTTACACGTGCTTGCCCCACTACAGCTGGGCTGAGACATGACTAGTGGCAGACATTGGATTGTAATATGTAGTGATATGTGTAATTTCTGGGTCAGTTGAAGCAGATATACAACCTTCCAGTTGTTTCTTCTGCTATGGTGACTGAGGAGACTTAATATACCAGCAGGTGCAGCTATAGATGGTGAAGCATAGATCAGCCAATGTTTTTGAGTGACTTTGTGGGGAAATGCTGCCTCTCCCCAGACAAGCCATGTTACGGACTTGTAGTGTCATATGTGAGAAATAAATATGTGGTACACTGAATAAAGACCCCCAAACATCTGGTTATATTGCCTGGAATATGTAATGTCACCCTACATAACAATGACTTTCTAATTATCATTAATTTAACAGTATGAGTGTGGCAGATTATCATGGATTAGTGAGCAGATTCCACATGCAACAACCAGTGTCCTTACAAGAGAGATGCAGAAAAAATGACAGTAGGTATCCTAAGGGCCTGTCATTCCACAAAAATGCTAAAAAAAGCTAAAACTTTCAGAATATACCTTTTCTCAGAATGATGTTGGAAAACATTCAAAAGTTCAGAGACCAAGTAAATGTTGAGCCACGAAAATGGCAACTTTATCATGATGTTGAAGGAAATCTCTGTGAAGCCAGTAACTAAACACAAGCTAAAGGGACAGACACTGCAGATATCACACACAAAACACACAGTCAGTAAAGAGTATAGAAAACTTATTAAATAAAAATTACAACCAACAGCAAGAAAATAACAACAACAAAAACCTGAGGGAGAAGAATCTGATTTCCAAAGTTACCACATTATATATTCATAATGTCTAATTTTAAACAAAATTAAAAAGATTAATTTTAGTTTTTAATAAAAAATAAGAGTCATCCAGAGAAAAAAGAAAGTGTGTCCCATTAACAGGGCAAAAAAAATGAATTAACAGAAACTGTCTCTGAAGAAAGTGCAGATATTGGAATAACTGAACAAAGATTTTAAATTAATTGTCTTAAATATGCTCAAAGAACTAAGGGAAATCATAGGCAAAGAACTAAAGGAATGCAGGAGAATAATGTCTGAACAAAAAGGGAATATCTACAAAAAGATAGAAATGATAAAAAGGAAGTAAATATAAGTTCTGGGGCTAAAAACAATAGTGAAATAAAAAATTCACTAGTGGATTTCCACAATTATTTGAGCAGGGAGAAGAAAGAACTAGCAAACTCAACAATAAGTCAATTACATTAATCCACTGTGAGGAACAGAAGAAAAAACGAAGAGGCGCAGCCTAATTGTGTAGTGGTTAGGTTCGTGTGCTCACTTTGGCAGCCCTGGGTTCACAGGTTCAGATCCCAGGCATGGTCCCACACACTGCTCATCAAGCCATGCTGTGGTGACATCACACACACAAAATAGAGGAAGAATGGCACAGATGTTAGCTCAGGGACAATATTTCTCAAGCAAAAAGAGGAGGTTTGGCAACAGATGTTAGTTCAGGGCTAATCTTCCTCAAACCACAAAAAAAGAATGAAGAAAAACTGGACAGAGCTTGAGAGACCCTTGGATCACTATCAAGTGTACCAGAATATGCATAATGAGAGTTCCTGAAGCAGAGGAGAGAGAAGGGGCAGAAAGAATATTTGTAGAAAAAAGGCAAAAATTTCCCCGAATTTGATAACAATTGATAAAAAACATGAATCTATTCATCCAAGTAGCTCATCAAACTGCAAATAGGATATCACCAAGAAATACATGCTGAGACACATTGTAATCAAATTATTGAAAGCTGAAGACAAAAAGATTCTTGAAAGCAGCAAGAAAGAAGTGACTTTTCACATAAGAGTGATTCTTAATAAGATTAATAGCTGACTTCTCATCGGAAACTATAGAAACCAGAAGACAGTGAGATAAGATATTTAAAATGCTGAAAAAAAAATCCTGTCACCAAAGATTTCCATATCTGGTAAAACTATCCTTCAAAAAATGAAAGAGAAATTAAAGAATCCCAGATAAACAAAATCAAGAGAGTTTATCTCTAGTCAATATGTCCTACAAGAATATCTTAAAAAGAAAAAAAGTCATTTAGACTGAAATAAAAGGACTTTAGATAATTCAAAGCCATAAAAGAAAAAAGAGCACTATAAAGGTAATTATGTAGATGAACAAAAGGCCAGTTTTACTGTATTTATGGTATGTAACCACTTTATTTGTCCTATATGATTTAAAATACAAAAGCATAAATATAATTATCAACTTATGTTAATGGTCACAGAATGTATAAAGATGTAATTTGTGACAATAAAAATGTAAAAGGAGAGAGATATAGCTGTATAGGAGCATAATTTTATTATATTATTTAATATAATTTGGCATTGATTCAAAGTAGAATATTATAAGCGTAAGATATTAATTTTAATCCCCAGGGTAACCACCAACAAAATAACTAAACTATACAGGAAACAAAATGAGAGGAGAATCAAAAGCATACACTACAGAAATCAACTGAACACAAATGAAGGCAGTAAGGTAGGTATTGAGGGAAAAAATGATTGAGAAACACAGTAAACAAATTGCTCAGCAGCAAAAAAGGGCCTTCTTTAACAGTATTTACTTAAATTGAAAATGTATTAACTATCCAATAAAATGTAGAGATACGCAGAACAGATAAACAACATGACTAAACTGAACAGCCAATGGGTCAAACAAGAAATCAAAAGCGAAACAAAAAATAGATAAATGAGACAAATGAAAATGGAAATACAACATACCAAAACTTACCAGATGCAGCAAAAGCAGTTTCAAGAGGGAGTTTCATAGTGATAAATGCCTACCTCAAGGAACAGGAAAAATCTTATGCAAAAGAACCTAACTTTACACCTCAGAAAACTAGAAAAAGAACAGATGAAACCCAGAGTTAGTAGAAGGAAGGAAATCAATAAATTAAGAGTGGAAAATGAAATAGAGGCTAAAAAGACAATAAAAGAGGTCAATGAAACTAAGAGCTGGTTTTGAAAAGACAAACACAATTGAAAATCTTTAGCTAGACTGACCCAGAAAAAAAGGGAGAAGACTCAAATAATTAAAATCAGAAATAAGAGGGAGATGTTACAACTGATACCATAGAAATACAAAGGATTATAAATGATTAATACTAACAATGATACAGCAAATTGGACAACCTAGAAGAAATGGATAATTTCCTGGAAACATACATTCCTCCAAAACTGAAACATGATGATGTAGAAAATCTGAACAGACAAATTACTGGTAAGGAGGTTGACTCAGTAATATAAAACCTCCCAACGAAAAACATCCAGGGCTAGCATCCCTTGTGAATTCTGTTGAACATTCAAAATAGAATTAATACCAATCCTTCTTAAACTATTTAAAAAAACATAAAAGGAGAAAACACTTTCAATCATTTCATTTTATGAAGGTAACATTATCCTGATACCAAAACCAGTCAAGGATGCCACAAAAAAAGAGAATTAGAAGCCAATATCCCTGATGAATATAGACACAAAAATGATCAACACAATATTAGCAAACCAAATGCAACCATACCTTAAAAGCATCATACAACATGATCAAGTGAGTTTCATTCCAGGGATGCAAGGTTAGTTCAACATTTGCAAGTGAATCAATGTGATATACCACGTTAACAAAAATGAAGGGTAAAAAACATATGATCAGCTCAACAGATGCAGAAAAAGCATTTGAAAAAAATCAACATCCATTTTTGATAAAAACTCTCAACAAAGTTAGTATAGAGGGAATGTACCTCAACATAATAAAAGTCATGTATGACAAGTCCACAGCTAACAGCATACTCAATGGTGAAAAGCTGAAAGTTTTCCTTTGAGATCAGGAACAAGAGAAGGATGCCAACAGTCACCAATTTTATTCAACATTGTATTGGAAGTCCTAGCCAGAGCAATTAGGCAAGAAAAAGAAATAAAAGGCATCCATATAGGAAAGGAAGAATTAAAACTTTCACTATTTGCAGATGACATGAAATTATGTGTAGAAAACTGTGGAGACTCCACCAAGAAGTTGCTGCAACTAATCAAAGAATTTAGTAAAGTTGCAAGATACAAAATCAATATATAAAAATCTGTTGCATTTCTATATACTGATAATGAACTATTGGAAAGAGAAATTAAGAAAACAATCTCATTTAGAATTCAATCAAAAGAAGAAAATATCTAGTATAAATTTACCCAAGGAGGTGAAAGGCCTGTACATTAAAAACCACAAGACATTAACGAAAGAAGTTGAAAAAGAAACAAATAAATGGAAAGATATTCTGTGCTCACAGATTAGACGAATTAATATTGTTAAAATGTTCCTCCTCATCTTACTCCTGATCTTAGAGGAAAAGCTTTCCGTTTTTTGCCATTGAGTATGATGTTAGCCATGGGTTTGTCATGGATGACCTGTATTATGTTGAGATATGTTCCATCTATACCCATTTTATTGAGAGTTTTTTTTTTTATCACAAATGGATGTTGAATTTTGTCAAATGCTTTTTCTGCATCTATTAGCTGATCATATGATTTTTATCCTTCATTTCATTAATGTAGCATATCACATTGATTGATTTGCAGTTGTTGAACTATCCTTGCATCTCTGGAATAAATCCCACTTGATCATGGTGTATGATGCTTTTAATGTACTGTTGGATTTGGTTTGCTAATATTTGTTGAGAATTTTTTTCTTGTGCATGTTTTATATTCCAAATTAAATTGTAATAACGTATGTTTCTTGGGAAAAAAGGGCTTAATACATTGTGTTCTCAAGAAAAGTTTGCGCATTAATAGAATGATAACAATCATTATCAAGAATATTTTGAGTGATTATCATTTTAGGCACTGTAGAATGATATATATACATCTCCTTCCAAGTATATTGTGACATGTGGTTGCATACAGTACCATTATACCAGCTTAATTTCAAGTGCTTGAGAAAGGTTTCCTAAATACAAAGTGGAGAATATGGTACTTAAATTCAGACATGTTTGTCTGCATATTATATGCTCAGAAACACCACACTATATAGATACTGGTAACAGTATGAACTTTGAACAAAGAAAGATGCTAATGCATTTCCAGAAATAAGGGCAGTAGGTGTTTCTCCCAGGAGAAGATAAAAAGATTAGTAGTGTAAGATGGTGATGAATGAGAAATGAACAGGCTGAATACCTTGGTGTATGAGTATTTCATCAACTATGCCTCAAAAGAGTAGCGATTAATTACTCAAATGCTACAAGGTAAAGCAGAGGAATTACTCACTATATCGAGGCTTTTAAACCCACAGGCTGTAAATAATACTTTTTGGATACGATGGATTCTCCTTGATAAATATTTTATGACTTTGGTTAAAATGATATGGGTTCCCAAATTAATGGGAATAAAATGGACTCCAATCTGAAGGTAATTACTAATCCCGGTAGTTTCTGCTTTAGGCAGGACAAGATTTGTGTTATTCTTACAACCCCCGCATTCTGGTCCAATGATCTATACATATTATCCCTACTAGTATTTCTGGTGTATGGGATGAGCATTTTTGTTTTGTTTTGATTTATTTAAAGATTTTATCCTGGAAAGGATGGTGAAAAGAAACTGCTAAGGAAGATTTTTTACTAACTATGTTGCAGTCATTCTGGCTTCTTTAGATTCTGCCACCTTCTTCGACAACTGGAGACTTTTACCATAACTTTTCACTTTGCTTGGGGCTCTTTCCTGTGCTGCCTCTTTAGATCCTTTAGGCATTGGCTGAAATGATGAGTCTCTCCTGAGAAAACATTCTGTCCAATCAACTAAAAGTAGATTTTACTGTTCTATTTATAATTATATGCTTATTTGTGTATTGTTTCGTGTTTGTCTGCCTTATTTAACTTAAGCACATGAGACTAATAACACGTTTGTTTTGCATAGACATGTGCACCCAGGGTCCAAGACGTTGGTTGACACTCATTTAGGATCAATAAACAGTTGAATGAATGGATAATTCTTTTTTTTCTTCATTTATTTGTTTATTTTTGGATGTACATCATAATATATTTTGAATTCTGTGTAGATTATATCATGTTCACCACCCAAAAACTAATTATAGTCCATCCCCTCACATGTGAGCTTAAACACCCCTTCTGCCCTCTCTCCTCCCCCCTTCCCCTATGGTAACCACCAATCCAATCTACAATGTTAGGTGTTTGTCGTTGTTTTTATCATCTACTTATGAGTGAGATCATATGGTATTTGACTTACTCCCTCTGACTTATTTCACTCAGCATAATACCCTCAAGTTCCATCCCTGTTGTCACAAATGGCCGGATTTCATCATTTCTTATGGCTGAGTGCTAGTCCATTGTATATAAATACCACATCTATTTTAGAATGGATAATTCTTATCAATGGTGCAAATACTTAAGGTTAATTAAGGGATGCAATAATTTCTGGGATCTATTTGGCTTGTTTGTTGATACAGCCTGAGTCCCTATCACTCCATGTTTATGTCAAATTGGTGCTGGAGAAGTAATACCCTAACTTTATTTCTGCATTATCAAAGAGAATTAGTACAAGTAATGTAAATACACTCAAGATCTACCCTCAACAAGCAAAGCTGGATGTCCATAGACACTTTAATCACTGTTCTCTAATCGTGTGAGATAAGGAGTTGTTGCTCTCATGGGGTCTTTGTCGCCTGGGAGTTCCATGATTGTATAATTCCCTCCTGGTTCCCAGGCTTAACCCTGTCAAGTCCCCATATGACTCTTTGAGGAACCAGGCCAAATGCCAAAGCCCCTTGATCATTCATTCATTCACCTGATGGTTAATAATTGTCTGATACCAATGATGAACTTCCCCCAAACTGAGATTTATCAAGAACCTGCGATAAGGACCACAAAAAATACCTGCAAATAATAATTTTAACCATGGTTATGATGATCACCCCTTTTCAGGTATAAGACATTACAAGGACTCTCTTATTTTCTCATGACAGCACCAGTCTTTCACAAATATATCATTTGGAGCTACCTTTCTAATATTTCCCCTTTATAGATGAAGATGTAGAGGCTCAAATCAGTTAAGTGACTCATCTGAGAAGAGAGATCAGCAGATCTAACAATAGAACTCACGTTCATTACTTCCCAGGCAAATAAGTATTTTATTCCCTCAATATCTCTTTGCTCTGGAGAATGTTTACCCTTTAGATGAAAAACTAAAGAAATTGTCTCAATATTCTGTTTATTTTTTTTCTCACAGACTGAATTTGTGATTCGAGAATCACATATGAATTTTCTGGATTTGCCTGTTGTGTTATTCTGCTTGTTTTACAGAAAAGAACTGAGATTCCAAAAGATTAAGTAATTAGTGTAATTAAGTAAGTAATTAAACAGTAATTAAAATTAAGCTAAGTAATTAAACAGCTAGTCAGTGGTGGAGTGGTGATTCAAATCCAAGCATTTTAGATCTAGAAAAGAAAGACCTAAGTTTGGGCCCTGATTTCACTACTTCTCAGTTATGTGATTTTGGATAAACCACATCTAAACCTCATTTTCCTCATCGTGGAAGTATGGATAATTATACCCAATCCGGTAAGCCATTTGATTTATTCAAACCTTCTAGTATGTACTTGAAAATTCTCTCGACACTCTAAAGTAGGAATTGACAAACTTTTTCTATAAAGGATAAGAGAGCAATCATTTTAGGCATTGTAGGCCACTTCAGTTCCTTCTATATTGTCTATTTTCCCCTCTCTCTTTCTCCTAACTTTCTCCCCTCCCTCCCTTCTCCTTCCTTCCTTCCATCCTTATTTCCTGCCTTCCTGCCTTCCCTCTTTTCTTCCTTTCTTCATTCCTCCCTTCTCTCTCTCTTTCTTTTTCATTATTTTCTCTTAAAGTATAAAACATTTTTAGTTCAAGGACCATATAAAAAGAGGCTAAATTTGGTCTGTAGATCTAATTTGCTTACCCTTGCTCTAAATTATTATATATAGTAATTTAAGATTAGGATAAAGAATAGTCAATCATTTTCTAAAAAGTAAATTCTCTGAAGATGTTTCCTTACTTCTTTGCAATTCCCTTCATGCCATCAGACATTAAAGAAAATTCATTAAGGCAAAATTTTTGTTTTCCTGAAATGCTAAAAATTCCTGCCATAGATGATTAAGGGAGCTCTCTCAGAATGCTTCCTGACCCTATGTATCCTGTTCTTTAAGGATGAAGTGAAATAAGGATACATGCCATCCAGATGTGTAGAATCCCCTAGAAACGAAAAGTGACCAGTAGGTGATAGTCTCATAATATCTCAGTGTAGAAGGGAAAGAGTGTGCTGGTGTTCAGGAAAAAGAGTCAGACCATCCTTGGAGTAGGGCAAGATAAAGAGGGATACAAGGGAAATAGGGACATTATGGAAATATCCTAAGCCAGAGTCCTGCATGGTAGGACCAAGCTCTACTTCTGAATTCTTCTCTTTACTCAAAGGCTTTTCTTGCCTGATTTAACCAGATAATTTAATTCCCTGTAGGATGTCTTAAAATAATGGGTCCCAAAGAAGAAAAATTTCCATAGTGGCCATTCTTAAACCAAATCCAACTAAAAAAAGTACTTGGAGGAATTTTCCTGGGTTGATCAGCTGTGACAAAATTAATAGGCAATTTTTCACATGATGATTACAGACATCTGCTGTCTGAGGACCACAGGACGGTGTTCTCATTTTTACCTATACGCAACAGAAATTTATGTATGGGTGTTCCAGCAAAATCAATCAATGAGAAATGCTCATGCCAGCTCAAGACTCACAGAAAGTGTAAAGTGCGTTAAAATTATCCTTGCCTGGGCAATTGGGGATGTGAATTTTAGGCTGAGTTTTGTCACTTAAATGCTAAGTTAGCACAGGCAAATTTTGAAGTTTTTATATGTAAGTTACCTCATCTATATTATGTGTTGTTAGACTAGATGATGTCCATGGTCCCCTCTAACTCAAAACTCTATGATTTCCGCTTTTCTTTCAATGAATAGAAAATGTAATGAAGAATTATACCCCATTCATCATGTTCAGATTTTTTATAATTTTAACTCTTACTCCACCAGCTTGTTCTATTTGCTCTTCCTTAGTTGCTTCCCTTCAATTTCATGTATCATTACTCCCCTGATTCTGCTAGCAGAATTTTTATTTTAACCTCTTTATATAATCTTATAAGTCGTTACAAAACTTCCATCTAAGTCAGGGTTATCAGAGTATTTTCTGTACTGGGCTACATATTAAAAAAAAATATAAAAGGAACTTTAACATTTTTTGTTACAATGGTCAATAAAGAGAGTGATCCTTTGACTTAACAATAATATAGATGACTTACATATGAATCAAATGCATATAGAGTATTAAGAACTCACTCTTCTTATCATTCACAGAACACATTCTCTCTTCTTATCATTCATAGAACTGCAGCTTCTTTAATATACTAGACTATCCATAACACTTTTAAAACGATGTAATTAATTATGTTCATCAGCAATTGTAAAGGCCAAACTGTCTTGTTTGGTAGTGTAAAGCTATCTGTAGTCAGTGATCTATATAAAAATAGCTCAGAATGTGTAGTATTTATGATAAGCCAAGCACTCATCATTAGTTCTCTTGATAAATTTCAAACTGTGACACTAGATGAAATCCCCTAGGAAGTGAGTGGTGATAGAGCAATGGGGAGGTCCAGGGACCATGCTTTGGGCCATATCAACATTTAAGGTTTGGAAAGATATTGAAGATGTAGTGAACGATAAGGAGCAGCCACTGAGATAAGATAAAAAACGAGAGAACATTGATGTGAGCAGTGTTATATGCTAACAATTCTCGTATGTCTAAATTTTGTCTCCTGACAAAAACTTGACTCCTGATCTTTAGAAGTGCATCTTACCTGCTTCTTCCAATTTTTCAAACCAAGTTAGCCCTTGATTTTCCTCACTAACCTGCTTCTCTTGCATTTCTCCTCTCTGAGGTAAATGATAATTTGTTGTATGTCACATTTCTTTTCCACCCCCACACCCACACTATCAGCAAATCCTTTAAGCTTCATTTTCCCAATGGATCCACAATGTGACTTTCTTCTACTTCCACCTCTTCAGCTCTTGTCCAGGCTACCATTATCTATAACTTGAATTTCTGCAGGCTTTTCTAACTGGTTTCCTAGCTTCACTCTCTCCTCTTATAGTCTTAGTTCTTTTTTTTAAAGCACACCTTTTCTTATTTATAATTTCTAAGGCTAAACTGATTCCTTTTCATATATTCACTTTTATGTGTCTTTTTTTATGCCAATACCATACTGTTTTGATAATTATAGCTTTGTAATATAGAGTGAAATCAGAAAGTGAGCTGTCTCTATCCTAAGGTATAAGCACTGGGTTTAGTTAGTGAAAAGGAACATGGTTTGTACTTCCATATGATGAAGGAATAGAGGATGCTGTGAGATGATCTCTGAGATTTTCTCTTTTTTGGGCACAAAAAATGAACAGATTTTGAATCATGTAATTTGCCATTAGAGATACAGCTTTGTGCTGACTCATTTATTCAATCTCAGTTCATTCACTCATTTATTTACTCACTCATGTAACCATTCAGGCACGCATTTTGGCATTCATTAATTTTTTATTTCATAGAATAAACATTTAATAATTGTTATTAAAAAAAAAGCCTGCTGGAGGATGAGAGGGCTGCTGCACACTGGTTTCAAGAGTATACAATTCCCATTAGATGCCAGTTACAGGGATCATTTTTTAACAAGTGTAAAACTACATCTTGGCCTATTGAACCCCTCTGAGTGACCAAGGATATTATTTTATTCCTCTGTAGCTCATCTGTAAAGATTTTCCTTCATTGTGGGTCTTTGTTCAGTGTCTTGTTAGAATCAAAGTCACAATTAGCAGTTTGGAGGAGAGCTTGAGCTCATTCTACAGTTCCTAATGTTTCTCTCTTAGTTCACTTGGGCTGCTATAACAAAATGCCATAGATTGGATATTTATGTTGTTATAAACAAGATAAATTTATTTCTCACAGTTCTAGAGTCTGAGAAGTCCAAGATGATGGTGTTGACAGATTCTGTGTCTGGTGGGAGCTGGCTTTCTGGTTAATAGATGGCCATCTTTTTGCTGTGTCCTCACATGGTGCAAGGGCCAAGAGAGCTCTTTGGGATGTCTTTTATAAGAGCATTAATCCCATTCACCAGATATTGAATTTGCCTCCTCTCAAAGACCAACCCCCCTACTAACATCACATTAGGGGTTAGGTTTAGCATATGAAATCTTGGGGCACACAGCCTTTCAACCTAAGCAGCTTCCATTTCCAGAAATAATCTAGACAGTAATATTTAGTTGTATAAATTCATTACTCATGTTTATCAAAAAGTTACAAAGCATATTTGGCAGGAGAGGGGTGAATTCTTACATTATCCTATTGATGCCCAACACAGGACATTAGATATGGTTAAATCATGTCTAAACTTGCCTGCTGTAGGTGCAACAATTATGTTACTAATACCCGACACTAACCCACCAGGACTTAAAAGGTGAGGGCATGGAGGCTTTCTGGGCGCACAGTCATCATTTACCGTCCTTTTCCTATTTCTTCTCAAGGAGGCAATGGGACATTTGGGATTTGGTGAAGGTGAACACATTGTATTTTAAGGTTTGTGGCCATCAACCCTCCTAAAAGCAGATGTTCACTGGAGCATGCAAATTTTCCAGGTAAACTTCCTTATCCAAATGATGCTTCTCACTATATAGCACGAAGCTTCCAGCAAACAGGGTTGAATAGTTTTCTCAGATGACAAAATCTTCATTATAAGTAGTGGCAACACAGGGAAAGAACACAAGGGCTCCAATCCCCATTATATACCTCTGATGACTTAAAAAACCTATGCTGTTTAATGTGCTCCTACTAAGAACTATAATGAACCATGGTGATTGGGGGGGTCTTCAGAATATCAACATTAAAGGAGACTTAAACAGTTTCAATATTTAAATAGATAAATATTGCTCTGACTTTTTCACATCTTTTTCAGTTCTTCTAATGCTTTAGTTACAGATAATTGTGTTATCTTGAGAAGATTATTGGCTTTTGATAAAAGCGAATTTCTTTTACTATCCTTTATGCCCACTACAATATGCTATGATGTTAAACTACTGTTAGCTGAACTAAACTGTAAAAAATGTGCTTTGGAGTCCTGCAGACTTGGTTCAAGATTCTCATCTTGCCACCATCTACCCATGTCTGAGCTTGCATTTCCTCTTCTCTATTTGATTAATCCTCTCAGAGTTAGTGTGGGACCTGACTGAGATGGTATATGCAAATAACTGGGCAGGCTCTAGATGCTAAATAAATATTATCTTTTTTGTCTCAATCTCTTCTATGTATCAGGCTCTGTGGAAGTGACTGCATTTTACAATCTCCTGGTGCCCAGGTCTTATCCCAAGATCTATTAAACTATACTCTCTGGAGGTGAGATCCAGGCAGCAGTATTTTAAAAATATGCCAGAGTTTATTATAATATGCAGCGCAAGGTTGAGAACTACTGCTCTAGGCTAGTGTTTCTAGGTTGCTTGAGTCCAGTGGTTTTTAAATCTGAGCCTTCTTCAGAATCACCAGGAGGGTTTATTCAAACATAGATAGCTTGGTTGAACTCCTAGAGTTTCTGATACTGTAGGTCAGACGTAGGATTTCTATAATTGGCATTTCTAAAAAATTCCAGATGATGCTGTTGCTGCTGGTTTGGTAATGATGCTTTTCAACTACTGCTCTAGGGAAACAGTTCTTAAAGTGTGATCTGCACACCAACATTGTCTGAAATACAGGGGAAGCTTGTTAAGAAGGCAGGCAGTTCTCCCTATCCAGAATCTCTTATATGAACTTTGTCTATTGGAACTCAGGTAAGGAATAGGTATGGATTCATTTTTGTCCACCAAGCCGTGTTTTTCTGAAATTCAGGAACTAAATAGATTAACTTGTATAGTATCCCTCGTTATCCAAACTCACCACTGACATCCTTGCTATCTAAGCTCAGGATCCAGGTATATGTGCCTAAGAAGGGATAACTCTGCAGATTTGTGGGCTCTACCAGAGACATACTAAACTAGATTATTTGGAATTAGATTCTGGGATTCTACATTTCCACAGTCTCTCAAGGTCATTCTTAGGAATGAATGTCTGAGAATCATGCTTTTCTGCTATGGATAGAATGAAGAGTTCTTTATAATTCTAATAATTAAAAATATAATTTTAATGTGATACATTTATGAGATTTACCTGCAAAGTGCTTTAGACCAAGAGAGTGACGTAGTGTGGGATTCTATAGTATCCAGGATTATAATCTTGATCTTAATATTGAAGTAACCTCCTTTCTTGGAAAAATACTTCAAAAATTTCTCCTACCCAGTCATATTCCCAAAGCATGAATAGAGCCAGTCTCATTTGGGAGGGAACTGCTCAAAGAAATTAAAAACAAGATGAAAGAGTTAAAGTTCAAAAAGTATTCTTAGACGCTAGAGGTTCAATAGAAGTTTCATGTGGTTTGCATGCTATTTCTAATTAGTAGGCTCAGCCCAATGAACACTTTGCTTTGCCAATCTTCTTTTTGAATGCACTCTTGACTTCTTTGTTTCTCAAGCTGTAGACCAGAGGGTTCAGCATGGGGATGATCATAGTATAGAATACAGATGCCATTTTATTGGTATCCATGAAATGACTAGAACTTGGCTGTAAGTATGTGAAGATGATTGTCCCATAGAAGATGGAAACAGTGGTTAGATGGGATGCACAGGTGGAGAAGGCCTTCTTCTGTCCCTCATCTGAGTGCATCCTCAGGATAGCAATAAAAATGAAAATGTAAGAGTTCAAAATAACCAAGAGAGTGAAAAAGACATTGAATGCTGCCAATGTGAAGAGCACAATCTCATTTGGATAGATATCAGAGCAAGAGAGAGCTAGTAGTGGGGGAATGTCACAGAAAAAGTGGTTAACCACGTTGGAATGGCAGAAGGAGAGGTGGAAGGTGAAGACAACATGGATAAAAGATTGTAAAAGTCCACAGATGTGAGAGCCAGTGACCAATAAGGCACACACAGTACCTGTCATGGTGGTGGTGTAATGCAGGGGTTTACACACTGCTGCATGGCGGTCAAAGGCCATTGAGGCCAAGAGGAAACTTTCACTAGTGGCAAAGGCCACAAAGAAGAACATCTGGGCAGCACATGCATTATATGAAATGATCATATCTCCTATGAGAAACCCCACCATTACCTTAGGAGTGACAGCTGAGGCATAAACACAGTCCACCACAGAGAGATTACTGAGAAAAAAGTACATGGGAGTGTGGAGTCGAGAGTCCAACAGAATCAACATGACTGTCCCCAGGTTCCCAACCAGAGTGATGAAGTAAATGAGAGTGAAAATTATAAATAAAGGCACCTGCATCTCTAGGGCATCTGTTAACCCCACAAGAATGAATTCAGTCACCTCTGAAATGTTCTCCATCAAAGTCACTTGGCAATCATTATGAGCAGCACCTGTGACAAGATGACAAACGCAAGTAACGTTACTTCATCATTATAATGGGAACTGAATTGTGAATAAGATCTCTTGCATGTACGTCAGCTTCCTGTCAAGGACTGGAGCTAGTGTGCAAGCATTTGGACCAAATGGTGGGTAGGGATGGGTTGAGTGAAGTTGTTCATCTAGAATGTTATGGAAGGACACTGGAATGTCCTTGTTGACTGTGGCTGCCACAAGGGGATGATAGCATGACTCTGGGGCATGTTTCACCTTACTTGGTGCATAATATACTCTATTATATTAACAGGACTCTTTTTAACTACTTGCTGTACCTTACAAGCACTCTTGTCTAAGATATACATAGGAAGCTTAATCAACAGAAAGTAAAATATAGGAAACATTTTGTCAGTTGTTGGTATATGATGCTGACAAGTCCTGTCAAATAAACATTTGCCATCTCTGAGTAACCCTTCACCAACTTGTTCATACTAGCAGAACATATACAGTGATTCCGAGCTCTGCTACAAAGACATCCACACTTTTCTTTCTAATTCATGAGGGCACTTAATTGGGTGCTCCATTTCAACTGATGGGTCCTAAAGTAACACAATGCCTGGTACAGAGAATGTATTCAGTATTAGTTCCTTCTTCTCATTCTCTTCCTAGCTGGCTTTGCATACAAGTCAGCTCTGTACCAGGAGCTGGTATTACAAAATGAATAACATGATTGCTGACTTTTTAAGGGGCTGGAGACAGCCAGATCTACAAATTATCCCCCAAAATGATAAGCACTATAATAAGTGTGTATGAAGTGTTATTAAAAAAATCACAAAAAGTACTCAGAATATGCCAGAACCCCCTACTGACCATGCAGTTACTTCCTCCTGAGGGTGAATCATCAATTCTTAGATATCTATGGTTGCTGGAGTTGCCAGATTTAGCCCAAATGAATTAATATGTGAATCTGACTAAATTTATTTTTGAAAAAAGTTAATTTTTGTATTCTACTGATACACCAATAATGGCCAATTTATTGGCCAAATTTCTTAACTATACTAAATAAAAATATCTCCATTTGATCCAGAAATTCAGAGGTGTAGGGGTGTGGATAGGATTGTACTACAAACACAAGATCAATTTTAATCCTAGTTCTATTGATAGTAAGCTTGGTGCAGGCCATTGGCAAATATTCTTAATTCATAAGATGAAAAACATTCTCTATCTCCTTTGTAGGCTGCTATTCTGCTCTGATGTAAGAACGAATATGAAAGTCCTTTAAATAGCATAAAAGATACTACCATTTCACAATCAGGCAATCTGAGCCATTATTTTACATAGTTTCATCTCTTGGTTACTGCAGGATATTCAGCCAAAAATGTTGATTTCCAAACTTTGATATTCCTAAAGAAAATGGCATTATATTTGAGATCCCCAAATAGATGTTCAAAGTTCTACAAGTCCTGAAATTCATAAAGGGATATATGATATTTGCACTGCTACTCTTGTAGCACACGCTAAATAAAAGAAAATTAGGAGGTGCAGTCCCCCTTTTGAACCTAACCATCACTCCAACCATTTATCTGATTATAAGGAGCATGGAAATCTGGGTGCTGTGGAACAGCACAGTACAGTGGAAAGGAGACGACTAGCTAACAAGGTGTCTGTGTTCTAGCTATTTAATCTCTCTAGGCTTTATTTTACTCACTTGTAAAGAAAAAACTGTTGGATCTCCTAGAGCCCTTTCCCATTCTAATTGGTGATGATTGTATGTTTTCCTAATACTTACTTTTGTCCCAGGAATAGATGAATGAGGGGACAAAGGAGAGGATATGGAAAACCTTCACGCCCATATTTTTGACCAGAAGTCCACATCCAGGAAAGCATCATGCTGGAGAAACTCCTTCCCTACTTGTGGAGCTCGGCTGTGGAACATAACTTGGGCTTGTGCTCTTGCAAATATAAAGCCAGAGACAACGACCTTTTAACACAACAGATCTCAGGGGAAACACTAGGTGTCATATGAGTGGTTATCTCAGGAGGCTCCTGATCCCAGATTGGCCCTCCTAACACCTGAACATGACTGGAGATATCAGAGGATAATATTTGTATGTATTTGAGCTGAGAATCATGTACTTATGAAGAGACGGGGAATGGAAGCTTAGAGGGAGGAGCCCCCAGTCATCAAATCAGCAGTGCCACAGCCAAGTTAGACAAGAAAAGTAAAATCCTCACCAGAATCTCTGGCTTAAGTGATGTCAGGACCTCATGCTTTCTCATATCTAGTTCTTTCTTTAGAACCTAGAAATCTCCCCAAGATTTTTTTTTAAACAAAATACTCATTTGTCTTACACTAAAGAGCTGATCTGGGGATATTTAGGAAGATTTTTTTCTTTTTTTATAACTAAGGGATGGATCCATTCTTTCCTTTTCATGGTCATCTCTGACCCCAAACACTCAAGTAGAATTGTCTCTGTTTTATCAATGCAGTCAAGTATAGCTGTTACAAGTTTGAGCTGTGCAGTCACGTGGCACAGATGGTAGGAAATGGAAGACATCAGCCTATGAGAAAAAAATAAAGACTGTCATATGAAGAATGAATTGCCACCTCTGAAATGTTCTCCATCAAAGTCACTTGGGAATCAACATGAGAGGCATCTATGACAAGATGACAAACACAAGATAATGCTATTTGGTCACTGTCATAGGAACTGAAGTGTGAATAGGGTCTCTTACTCACTTATCTCAGCTTCCTGTAGAAGACAGGAGCTTGTGTATAAGAAGTTGGACTGAATGCTGGGTAGGAATGAGTTGAGTGAGAGTGGTCATCTAGAAGCATAGTTGACATACACTATTATATTATTTTCAGGTGTACAACATAGTGATTTGACATTTATATGCATGACAAAATCATCACCATGGCAAGTCTAAATTCCATTTGTCACCATACAAAGTTAATATTATTGACTGTATTCACTATGCTGTATATTACCTCCCTGCGACTTGTTTATTTCATACCTCTTAATCCCCTTCACTGAACTAACATCTGTTGCCAATTTTCCTCTTTTTGCTTGAGGCAGATTGTCACTTAGCTAACATCTGTGTCAATCTTCCTCTATTTTGTATGTGAGACGCTGCCATAGCATGGCTTGATGAGCTGTGTGTAGGTCCATGCCCGGGATATGAACGCACAAACCCTGGGCTACCAAAGTGGAGCATGTGAACCTAAGCACTATGCCACTGGGTTGGCCCCCTTCCCTTTGCCTATTTTGCCCATCCTCCCACCTCCTTTCTGGCAACCACCAATTTGTTCTTTGTATCTATGAGTTTGCTTCTGTTTTGTTCTGTTTGTTCATTTTTTTTGGTTTTTAAATTCCACATACAAGTGAAATTGTATAGTATTATCCTTTCTCTGTCTGACTTATTTCACTTAGCATAACACTCTGTAGGTCTACCCATGTGTTGCAAGTGGCAAAATTTCATTCTTTATTTGGCTGAGTAATATTCCATTTTATATATATATATATACACACACACACAACACACACACACACACACCCACCCCTCATTTCTTTTATCCATTCATCTAAAACAGTAGGGAAAAGAGAGTCTCTTCGGTAAATGGTGTTGGGAAAATTGGACAACTACGTGCAAAAGAACTAAATTGGACCACTATCTTACACTGTATGCAAAAATAAACTCAAAATGGATTTAAGACTTGAATGTAAGACCTGAAACAAAAATTCTAGAAGAAAATATTGGCAGTAAGCTCTTTGACATCAGTCTTAGCGATTTCTTTTGGATTTGTCCCCTCAGGTAAGGACAACAAGAGTAAAAATAAACAAATGGGGCAACATCAAACTAAAAAGTTTTTTCACAGTGAAGGAAATGATCAGCAAAATGAAAAGGCAACCTACTGAATGGGAGGAGATATTTTCCAATGATTTATCCAAAAAGAGGTTAATTACTCAAAATATTTAAAGAACTCATACAACTTAATATCAAAAAAATCCAATTAAAAAATGAGCAGGGGACCTGAACAGCCATTTTTCTAAAGAAGTCATACAAATGACCACCAGGTACCTGGAAAGATGATCAACATTGTTAATCATCATGGAAATGCAAATAAAAATCACAATAAGATATCACCTCACATCTTTCAGAATGGCTGTTATCAAAAAGACAAAAAATAGGAAGTGTTGCTGAGGATGTGGAGAAAAGGAAAGCCTTGTGCACTTTGGTGGGAATGTAAATTGGTGTAGCCACTATGGAAAATAGTACAGAGATTCATCAAAAAATTAAAAATAGAACAATCATACGACCCAGCAACTCCACTCAAGGATATTTATATGAAGAAAGCAAAACTATTAATTTGAAAAGACATATGCACCCCAATGTTCATTGCAGCATTATTTATAATAACCAAGACATGAAAGCAACCTAAACATCTAACAATAGATCAATGAACAACACTTGTTATCTTCTGAATATTTGATAATATCTTTCCTAACAAGTGTGAGGTGGATAACTCATTGCAGTTCTGATTTGCATTTTCCTGATTCTTAGTTATGTTAGGCATCTTTTCACATAGCTATTGGCCGTTTGTGTGTCTTCTTTCAAAAAAATGTCTATTCAGATTCTTTGTTCATTTTTAATGGGATTATTTCTTTTCTTGCTATTGAATTGTATGTGTTCCTTATATATTTTGGACACTAAGTTATTACTGGATATATGACTTGAAAATATTTTCTCCCATTCCATACATTGCCTTTTTATTTTCTTAATTGTTTCCTTGGGTGTGAAGAGACTTTTTAGTTTGATGCAGTCTTATTTATTTTTACTTTCATTGCCTGTGCTTTTTTGTCAAACCCAAAAAATTATTGCCAAGACCAATGTCAAGTAGCATGTCCTCTATGCTTCCCTCTAGGTATTTTATGGTTTCAGTTCTTATTTTTAAGTTTTTAATCCATTCTGAGTTGATTTTCCTGTGTGGTATAAGATAATGGTCCAATTTCATTCCTTTGCGTGTGGCTATCCATTTTTCTCAACACCATTTACTGAAGAGACTATTCTTTTTCCATTGTTTATTCTTGCCACCTTTGTTGAGAGTCACTTGACTGTACATGTGCGGATTTATTTTTGAGCTCTCTTCTGTTGCATTGTTCTATATGTCTGCTTTTAAGTCAGAATCATACTGTTTCAATTACTATAGCTTTGTAATATAATTTGAAATCAGGAAGTGTGATGCCTCCAGCCTTGTTCTTCTTTCTCAAGATTGCTTTAGCTATTTGGGGTCTTTTGTGGTTCCACAGAGCTAGGGTATAGAGAGAGAGCACATGTCAGTTATATCCAGGGGTTAAGAAAGGAGAGAGTTGTTGTCTATAAAGCGACGCATGGGGGATTTTAGAGTGATGGAATTATTCTGTATGGTGTTGGGATGGCAGATACCTGAACGTATGTATTTGTCAAAACCTATAGAACCATACAGCACTCACTAAGAGTGAACTTTAATGTTTACAAGTGAAAAAAATTCAACTTGCAGGTAGTGGGCCCCAGGACCAAATACAGACTATTACAAAAGAATCTAATCCACTGAAAAGGGAGGGAAAAAAGGGTTTACATAAGTAATCTTGGGAAAATGTGTTGACGGGAAACTGTCAACTCCACAGGCTAAAAACAAAAAGAACTTTACAAAACGACTGTGCTCCAATTGGTAACATTGTTGCTCGCAGGGATACTGGCTGACAATTTTGGAATGGCTTTGCTTGTATACTGGAGTTGAACGCATAAACAAGAGCTGGTCAGAGAAGTAAGGCAGAAGGCTGAAACAAAATGGATTATATTAGATACTTTAGCATGAAGTTATGTTTAGCATGCTGTCTCCCCCTGTCTGTCTTTCCCTCTCTCTATATATGAATTGATATAGAAAGAAGTAGAGATTTGATTGATTTGTGTGTATACACAGATACCTATGTACACACCTGTATTTCCTAACTCTGTCTGCTTAGAGGGCCTGGAAGTGACCTCCAGTAGCAATGAGTATACCAAGCACTCAGATCTTGTTTCTTAATATACTTCTCTAGCAAAAGGAAGCAGGACTGTGAGCAGTTGACTAATTTTAGGGCTGGTACAGGAAAAATACAAGATGAGCCTAGAGCACCTTGCAGTCCCAGAAAGAAAAATAAATAAATAAAAGAAACACCAAAAACAAAAGGATTGGGGCATATCAAAATGAAAAACCGGTCAAACTGAAAGTGCCCCCAATGGCCCAAGATGGAACAAGTCGAGTGATAAAATAAATAAGGTAATAGTGAATTATAACCAGAGTGCAAAATAAAATAAATGAGCCCATGCTGATAAAAACAGACAAACAGACAAACACACAAATAAAGTAATGGAGAAGAGACTTCATCCTTTTAGAAGAATTCTAAACAACATATTTAGGACACGTTTATAGAAGGGGGTCTGCCTTGGCCTACGGTTCATTTCCTAGTCAAGGAAACACAGAACCCTTCTGTCTGTTGTCCTACTGTGGCAGCTGCATGCTGCTCTGAAAGTTAAGCCACCAGTATTCTAAATACCAGCAGAGACACCCATAGTAGGCAGCTTTCAGTGGAGTTTCTAGACTAAGACAGACTAGGAAGAAAGGCTTGGTCATCCACTTCAGAAAAAAAATTGACCATGAAAATCCTGTGAATAGCAGTGGAGTATTGTCTGATACAGTGCTGGAAGGTGAGAGGATGGTACAAAAAGACTGGGCAGGATTCTGCTCTGGTCTTCACAGAGTCACTGGGAGTTGGAATCGACTTAACTCCAGGACACTAACAACAACATACCCCAGGAGGGGGAGTATACTACCCAGCCACCTTGAGTGGGGCAAAGACATTGTAACTAGCTGGCAAAGGATAGAGTACAGAACGTGGAAAACAAGTAACTTTACAGCGAATAAACTGGCAAAAATATCTTGGTCAGGTGATCAAGGTTAATATCCTCAGTGACAAGTCTTGTTGGTAACATATATCCCCTGGTAGGATGTGATGAGAAGGGCACATCTTATTCTCCCTCAAAACCAGTAATCTCTGTCTAATCATGAGAAAAAAAATCAAATCAAACAAATACAAATTGAAAGCCATTCCACAAAGTACGTGACCAGTATTTCTCTGCGCTATCAAAGTAAAGAAAAACAAAGACTGGGAAACTGTCACAGATCTGAGGAGACTAAGGAGGTGTGGAAAATGTGAATTGTGTCCTGGATTGGATCTTGGGAGAGAAAAAGGACATCATTTGAAATACAGTGAAATCTGACTAAATTCTTGAAGTTTAAACAATAGTGATGTGCCAATGTTAGTTTCTTAGTTTTGACAGATGTATCATGATAAAGTAAGATGTGAACAATAAGGGAAACTAAGTGAAAGATATGCAAGACTTGTTTGTAATACCACAGCAATTTTTTTGAAGTCTAAAATGATTCTAAAATTTAATAATATATTTAAAATAATCATTAATAATGTTTCCAGGAAGAGAAAACCCCATTTTCATAGATTGGAGCCAGAAGGGGCTATTTGTTTTACACTACACTGTCCCCACTAATCTCAGCATATCCCTCTTAGGACATTCAAGCACAGCTTTATAAATCTTGAGATGTTCAATGTTTCCAATTTTATAGAAATGGGAAAGAGTTCATGAGTGAAAATTCCTTTGGGTAGCTTTAGTACAAAATTGAACTCACCTGAGGATCAAAATAAAATGCACAATCATTTTACATTTCATTAGCATATGGGGGTAGGTTATATTTATCGTTGTTAAGTGTTGTCATGCTTACATTTTCTGTGGATGTTTAGAATCATTGGAGTTAAATGAATCATCAATATGTAGGAAAAAATATTGAAAATTGAATCAGGTATGAAACTTATCATAGTCTCATATTTTGTCTTTTTATGATTTACTAAATAGAATTAATTTCATGTGTTATTTGCCACTTATTGAGAAATTCCTAATAAAAAAATTTAGGATGGTTATATATTCTCCACTAGATAGCGTGGTTTTCAAAACCATTAATCATTCCAAAAGTGGGAAAATGAAAGTAATGAGTGAGAAAATAGAAAGAAAACTAGCTACATCTGATGAAATGCTCTAAAATTATATTTTAAAGAATTATGTAATAGGTAATGAACTAATTGATCAGCGGTTCAGTTATATTGACTGCTCAACTCAAAACTTAATTAATTACTTGATTTATTAACTTAACAAATTTTTAATGAGAAATTAGTATGGCCACATTTTATGTATTGGGGAGGAAGTTCTTAGTAAAGAAGCAAAGTCACCTCTGTAGTGTAGTATATGTTCTAGGTTGGGAGATTGATGAACAAGTGAACAAATTAATTATAATAACAATAACTCAGTACTGATCAGGACTGTGAAGAATAAAGCACGGAGGGAACAGCGTTCGTTAGGGAGTGGAGTGACTATGATATGGTAACACTTAAGCAAAGACCTGAATGAAGTGAGGGAGCTTTCTGAGCACTGGCAACAGCAAGTGCAAAGACCCTGAGGCAGGAGCATGTTTCCAGTTGTCCAGCAATAGCAACAGACTGTGTGAAGGAAGTGGAGTTCCTTCCTAAGTAGGAAAGTGGTAAGACATGATGTACTCATCTAAAACTAAAGTATTTGTGCATGAATGACAGCCATTTCATAGTATTTCTAGAGAAAAAATAGTGTAACATTATTATGACAGAGCATTTTGTTTTACGAAGTTGAAGAGTTGGTAGTCATACACAGAAAAATTGAAAAATTCCTTTATTATCAACTAATTCTCTTTTCTTGAACTTAGGTCTTCTTTCTTTTGAAAATTATCTTGCAGTGATACTTTTTCTACCAAATGATTTACTGAAGACAGAAATATTAACTCCTTCAAGACGCTATACTTACAAAGCTCTGAAAAAAATATGCCGACCAAAAGCATATACCTTTATTACAACTCCATGTCATGTTTTTCTTCATTTTGGACTCTTGGAATAGTTTGTTTTTAACTAGAGAAATAAAAAAAAATTACACATACATTTATATTCTGTTACCATGATTAGTTATTTTAAGATTTTACTGAAAACTAGCCATACTCCATCTACCTCCTTTAACAAATTTCCCACTCTGTGTATACGTGCACACATGGAGTCCTTGCATGCATTTCTATTCTTGGGTTTGAGCCTTGTGTTACAAATATACTTGAATTGGCATACAATAGAGAAAATGTGAACATATGAATAAATCAAGTATAATAAATTTTATGACAAGCAGGATCTAAAAATTTTAAGGCCCCTTTTGGCCACCCTCATTCAGATATTACATATCTGGACATACTATTTTCTTCTTTTAGGTGGCATATTTTGAAGAGGAAAGGATATAACCTCTATAATTTAAATGCAGTGTGGACCATAAAGTGTGAGTTAATACGTGGAGAAGATCTGACAGGAATGAAACTAGATTATTGTGGATTCTATAACTCTAAGAAGTGAAGCCTAGAGATAATTTTGCCTTCTCAACAACTTTCTTGAAAGCACTCTTGACCTCTTTGTTCCTCAGGCTGTAGACCAGAGGCTTTACCATGGGGGTGATCATATTATAGAACACAGATGTGATTTTGTCTGTGTCCCTGGAATGACTGGAGTTGGGTGGGGAATACATAAAGATGACTGTCCCATAGAAGATAGAGATGCAGTGAGATGAGAAGCACAGGTGGATAAGAACTTCAGGTATCCCCAAGTGAGGGCATCTTTAGGATGGTAACAAATATGAACAGGTAGGAAATCAAGATTACCAAGAGAGCAGCAAAGGTGTTGAAGCTTGCCAGAACAGCAAGGATCAGCTCACTAATGTGTCTGTCAGAGCATGACAAAGCCATGACTGCTGGAATATCACAGAAAAAATGATCTACCAAATTGGATCTAGAGAAATACAGCCTGAAAATGTTCAGCGTGGATGGAAGCATTCAGTAAATCACAAAAGTAGGAGCCTGTGACCAGACAAGCACACACACTTGTCATTACGGTGTTATAATGTAGGGGTTTACACTCTGCTGTGTAGCGGTCATACGCCATTGAGGCCAAGAGGTAACTTTCCACAGTGCAAAGACTGCAAAAAAGAACATCTGAGCAGCACATACATTGTAGGAGATGACCTTATCTCCTATGAGGAACCCAGCTATCACTTTAGGAGTGACAGCAGTGGAGTAACCAAAGTCCACCAGAGAAAATTTACCAAGGAAAAAGTGCATGGGAGTGTGGAGACAAGAATCCAAGAGAATCAACAAGATCATTCCCAGGTTTCCAACCACATTGATGAGATAAATGAGAGTGACAGTGGTAAAGAGAGGGATCTGATCTTCTGGGGCATTGGTTAGTCCCAGCAGGATGAACTCAGTCACTTCTGTATTGTTCTCCATGGATGTTATTTGGAAATCACAGGATGCCCTATAGCAATGGAAATAAAGGAACAGAGTGATTAACAAAGAAAAGATTTAAGTAAAATTTATTAAATATTATATGTATTCATTTTCATTATAGCAATAATTTGTATGTCAAGATTCTATAGCTCTAAAGTATGGACTAAACAATAAAGTTTAAGGCACAAATTATCTGTAGAGTTTCACACTTTTGAAGCTGAAAGATTTTCATGGATCACTTTCCAAATTCAAATTTTGTAAATTTGTAGCCTGAAATGTGGAAAATGTAATGTCTTAATTCAGATGAAATGTGTTGAATGGATATATCTGTCAATTCAGTTTTCCTAAGCTTAATAAATAAATATGCCAGAACTGCTCAAGACACTTTATATGTATATTCATTTATTATTCTCCATAACCCTATGGGGTTGATTAATTATTATCCCCATTTAACTCATGAAGCACAGGGATTGAGTAATGTATTTAAGTTTACAAAATTATTACTGCCAAAACCAAGCTTTGTACCCATGCAGAATGATTTCCAAGTCTACTGGTCTTACCTACCTTTAGATCAAATTGAATTTAATTCAAATTACAATTGCTCTATGTCTCCAGAGTTCTAAACTCAGTGTTTGGAGTTTCCCAATAAAGTAACTGAGAGATGTATGTGCAGTGTGTGTGGTGGTATAATTGGGAAGCAGGGGCATGTACAACCAGAAGAGGCACTTGTGAAGGGGAAGGCACAGCATTGAGTATAAAGCTTTGGTTCTGGGACTAGGTGCATATCAACCATACCATTTACTACTTAGGAATCATAGGTCCATCTTAACTCCCCTGATCCTGAGTTTTTTCATCTGTGAAATGAAAATAGTACGGAGATCTAACTCAGAGTATTATTGTAAGAATTAAATGATAATGCATTAAATCAATGAGTAAAATGCTAGGTATTTAGCACAGACTGATTAGTGTTAGGCATAATATTGGTAGTAAGATGGAATGATAGACTTCATGTTTGTTTGAGAAAGGTGGACAGTGAAAGGCTCCAGTGTGGATGAGTTTTTTAGTCTTGTAGCCTCCCTCTTCAGCTTGCCTTTTTTGACTCACGTGGTCCACTGAGATTTTCTGTTTCTCCAGTGTTTGTCAGTCTGTCCCTCCTCTGTCTGCATGAGTGGATGTTCTAGTTATTTCATGTGGGCCATTCTTTTGCTTAATTTCTTCTTTAAAATCCACGTTTTAGCTTGGATTGAAAGAGTTTCCTCTCTTAAATTCATTCTTCTCTCATTTCTGTTATCCCGTAGTTGAATCACAGAGATCAGCGGGTGAAAGTTCCTAGTTTGTTGGCTACAGATCTGTTTTATTGGCTAATTATAGGTTTTAAATTTTTTTATTTGAATCTATTCTTGTATAAGAACAGTTTTTTAAATCTTTTTTTAAACTTTTTATTGAGATTATGATAGTTTACAACCTTGTGAAATTTCAGTTGTACATTTTTGTTAGTCATGTTGTAGGTGCACCACTTCACCCTTTGTGCCCTCCCCCACTCCCCCTTTACCTTGGTAACCACCAATCAGTTCTCTTTGTCTCTATGTTTAACTTCCACCTATGAGTGGAGTCATACAGAGTTCGTCTTTCTCTATCTGGCTTATTTCACTTAACATAATACCCTCAAGGTCCATCCATGTTGTTGTGAATGAGACGATTTTATTCTTTTTATGGCTGAGTAGTATTCCATTGTATTTATCTTTTTATTTGACTCTGAAGCCTTTAGAAGGGCATCTAATTATTGTTCTACTGATCTTCCTTAATCTTTTCACAGCTTCCTTTACATGCCTGGCCTGTAAATTCATTTTGTTTTCCAACATTTGTCAATCACAACCACTTGTAGAATATACTGTGTTCCACAATCCATATTAAGATCTATACACATTTATATTTGTGTATGTGTGTATATATATACATATATATCTTTGCATTAAATCCTCACAATAATGTTATAAGGTAAGTGTTATTATTATTCCCATTTTACCATTAAGAGAACTGACGACTTGAGGAATTATGTAAAGCTCTACAATTAATATCTACTTTGAGATAATTCCAGATTTAAGATTTAAACACAGCTGTGAAAAAGTCAAAAGCCTGTGCTTTTAGCCACCTCACTGTCAGCATTTATAGATGTGCTAGTAATAGCAAGAGTCGGATTATGAGAAAAGTTTAAAGTGGAGTATGGATCTTGCTAATTCAACATGGTTTATTTTACACTTGTTTTTTTTAAACCTTCACTGAGAGGCCAACAGATGAAATTAATGCCTACTCAATCAGAGCATCATCTATCCGTTTTTATTTTATTAATCTTTTTTTAGGAAAGCAGTATGATTATGTTTCAAAAGTATCACTAAACTCCCAAATGATGGAAGTTTTGATACTTATGTCCAGCCTCAACTTGCTGCTGTAGCCAAATATTCAGAAAATCTATTTCTGTGCTTAAATAACTCATAGTAGGTATGGCTGCCCCATTGCTTTTGTACAAAGTAAACTTCTCACTAACAGTGTATATGGAATATGGAAGCTTACTGGAAAAGCTGCTGCTGGAAAAGAAGGGGCATTCAATCCTGAATAATGAGTCGCAAATAAGAAATTCAGCCATAGTGTAATGCACATATATCATGAGGGATGTTCTCTGTCAGTATTGGTCAAAGATTTCCAAGGTCTCTGTGGCAAGTAGAGATGGAGGGACTAACACAACACTGAGCTAGGAACCTGTGTTCAAATACTGAATCTACCATGCATTCTTTGTTTTCTCTTGGAGGAGTCTCTTATCTTCTTCTTATCTGTAAAATAAAAAATAAAAGTATCTAGCCCACATAATTCAAGGAAATGTGTCTGCTAATAGCAAATAAGAGAAGCTCTATAAAACATCTTGCTGAGGGTTATCATTTTAAAGTCAATCATTATAATTTTTCATCTCAAATTGTTCTTCCTGACCATGATTAGGGGTTCATAGCAAATCCTCAGGTCTGGATTTGGGAGTTGGAGGAAAACCCTGCATGTACTGACAGCTATTAACATTCAGATGAATAAAAGCACACAGTCTGGTCCTTCTAAAATAATGTCACAATGAAATATATTGGGATTTTAGAGGCTAATTCATGGGAATCAAGAGGGATCATAGACAGATGGAACTCTCTAGGGATATCCCCCATGAGGATATCTATATCTTTTATCCCACTTTCCTAGGGAAAAAGCAATTAAATTCCCTGCAGGGACCTGGCTGGAAACATTGAGGGGTTGTACACATTTTTGTATTACTTGTTATTTCTTTTTTCTCCCACTTCCTAATTTAAGTATTATTTAATACGCACAGCTTTTAGTGTATAGTTCTAACAGTTCAGTGAAATTTATATCACATAGACAACACAATCACAATGTAGAAGAGTTCCATCATCTAAACAAAATTTCTGAGGTTCTTCGTGGTCAACCCCTTCTCCTACTCAATGCCCATGGCAACCACTAAACTATTTTCTATTCCTAGTTTTTGTGCCTTTGCAAGAATATCATTTAAATAAAATCCTAACACATATGGTCTTTGACTCTGGCTTCTTTTGGTTAGCATGGTGCATTTGAGGTCCATCCTTATTGTTACCTGTATTTTTTTCCTAGAGTTGCCATAAAAAGTATCATAAACTAGATGGCTTAAACAACAAAAATTTATAAATTTACTGTCCCATATTTCTGGAGGCTAGATGTCTGAGATTAAGGTGTTGGCAGGATTGGTTCTGTCGGTTCCTTCTGAAAGCTATAAGGGAGAAGTGTTATATGTTTTCCTTTCACCTACTGGGTGGTTTGATGGCAATCTTTGGTGTCCCTTGACTTCTGCTGCATTATTCTGATCTCTATCTTAATCTTCACATAATGTTCTCCTTGTGTGTGTATGTTCAAAATTTTTCTTTTAAAAGGATGTTCATATTGAAGTAGGAGTTTCAAATTAATAAACAGAAACATCATTAAATTGGAACTGGAAGGCCAAAATCATGGACTCTCATAACCTATGTTAACAGTGGAACTCAACAGGAAGAAAAGTAGACTTCCTCTTCTTTTTTGACAAGATGTGCAGCCAAGGAGTGACTGTCGCAACTCAGCCAACAAAAAGCCACTGCACCTTGAACTCTTTGTTTACAGTAGCCCTCCAAAATCCTCTTCCTTTTTATAAAAGAGTTTCTCCTCCCTTGCTGCTGGGATACTCTCAGGTGGCTTGTCATGATTGAAGACCCTGAATTGCAACTGTTTGCAGATCCTGAATAAACTTATTTTTTCTGGATAAATAACTGAACGTCTATTTGTTTAAGGTCAACAGAGGCTAGCCTGTTCCAGTATGACCTCATCTTAACTACTAAGCTCTATAATGACCCTGTTTTCAAACAAGATCACATTCTGAGGTATTTGGGTTAAGACTTCAACATATAAATTTCGGGGGACACAATTCAACCCACAACATATCAGTAGTGAAGTATTTTTCTATTGCTGGAAAACATTTTATTATATGGGCAAAACAGATTATTTATCCATTTCCCAGTTGAGGGATATTTGGGTTGGAATAAACCCTATCTAAATATTTGCCTAATTACGTTTTTTTGCATGGACATAGTTTTCACTTCATTTGATGAATATCTGTGGCTTGGATAGCTTGGTCAGATGGTAAATATATATTTAATTGAATGGAGACTACCAAACTCTTTTCTGAAGTGGCAGTACAATTTTTCATTCCTATCAGCAATGCATTGCAATTGCTTCACTTCTTCGACAGTGCTTAATATTATAACGGTTTTTAAATTTTTGTTTTACTTCATGTTCATTTTTTGCTCTTTCTCAAGGCAAGTTCAAGAAATTTACTTGGCAAAACCTGTTATTTAAATACCCTTTTGCCTTACCAAGACAGTTTTAGCCTGAGAATTTCCTTTTTATCCACCAAAGGAGATTGATCAATTCTTTCCTCTGCAATCACCTATGAGTCCACACTTTCAGGCAGACTTATCTTATCTTTCTCAGTGCAGACAAATGTCATGGTTACAGATTTATTCAGTACACTTAGGTTGGTTGACTTCAAATTAAGAAAATTGATTTAACCTAGTCAAACTTCAGCTTCTCATCTTTAAAGAGGGAAATAATATCAGGTAACACTCATGGACTTTCAATGACATAGTTACAAAGTTGAGCACACCGTCTAACACATTTCAGTTGTTCCATCAAGCTAATTATTAATATTTTATTATTTATAAAATAATTTATATAGCATGGTCACAAGGATAGTGTTGCTCAAACATTCCATATTCTGTTTTACATGTGTTTGCTTCATTGCAGCTGGGCTTAGACATGTCTAGTGGCATACAGAGGATTGTCAGATGAAATGATATGTGTCATTTCTTGGTGGGTCAAAGCACATGTACAACCCTCCAGTTGTTTCATCTGCTACAGTGACTGAGGTGACAATATACCAGCAAGTGCCCCTATAGATGAAGGCTACGTCAGCCTGTGTTTTTCTGTGACCTTTTGGAGAAACGCTGCCCCTCCCCAGACAATCTGTGCTATGAATTTGTACTGTTATATGTGAGAAAAAATCTGTAATACACTGACTAATAACCCCTAAATATCAGATTCTAATTCTTGGAATGTGTAATGTTACCTGATATGCCAATGACCTAGCAATTGTTATTAACTAAGGTTCTGGACATGGCAGATTATCATGGTTTAATCAGTGAACCTTAACTGCAATAACCAGCATCCTTACAAGAGAAAAGCAGGGGAAATGAAAGAGTAAGGATTCTAACAGCTTGTCACTCCACAGAAACACACAAAAAACCGAAAACTGTGAAAATAAACTTTTCCTCAGAATTCTGAAAAATATTCAAAATACAGAAAGCAAATAAATGTTGAAAATGGCAACTTAACAATGATGTTTAAGGAAGTCTTTGTCAAACTAGCAACCAAACACAAGCTAAAGGGACAGACATTTCAGACACCACCCACAAAACACAGAGTTAGTAAATAGTTTAGAAAACTCATTTAAAAAAACACTACTGACAGTAAGCAAAACAACAACAAAAAGCCTGAGAGAGAACAATCTGATTTCCAAAGTTACCTCACTATGTATTCATAATGTCCATTTTCAACAAAAATTAAAAGACAGGCAAAGAAAGGAAAAAGTATGCCAATTCCAAAGAAAAAGAGAAATTAATAGAAACCATTCCTGAAGAGCACAGACATTAGAATTACTGAACAAATATTTTAACATAACAGTCTTAAATATGCTCAAAGAACTAAAGGAAATCATGGTCAAAGAACTAAAGAATGATGTCTGAATTAATGGAGAATATCTACAAAATGTTAAAAATGATTTAAAAAAAGCTGAACATAAATTCTGAAGTAAAAAATACAAGTGACATGAAAAACTCACTAGAGGATTTCAAAAATTATTTGATCACGAAGAGGAAATTAGTAAAGTTAACAGTAAGTCATGAAGTTAATCCAGCATGAGGAAGAGAAGAGAAAAGAAGGAAGAAAAACTGAGCAGAGCTTAACAGACCCTTGGATCACCATCAAGTATACCAAAATATGCATAATGAGTGTTCCCAAAGGAGAGGAGAGAGAAGGGGCAGAAAGAATATTTGAAGAAATGAGGCTGAAATTTCCCCAAATCTGATAAAAAACATGAATTTGCCTATTCAAGTAGCTCACCAAACTGCAGGTAGGATATCACCAAGAAATTCATACCAAGACACATTGTAATCAAATTATTGAAAGCCAAAGACAAAAAGATTCTTGAAATTAGCAAGAAAGAAGTTATGTGTTGCATACAAGAAATTCTTCTCCTCCTTCTTCTTCTTCCTCTTCTTCTTCTTCTTCTTTTTTTTTGGTAAGGAAGATTGGCTCTAAGGTAACATCTGTTGCTAATCTGCCTCTTTTTGCTTGAGGAAGATTGCCACTGAGCTAATGTCTGTGCCAGTGTTCTTATATTTTGTATATGGGATGCCACCATAGCGTGGTTTGGTGAGTGGTATGTGGATCTGTGCCTGGGACGTGAACCTACAAATCCTGGCTGCATAAGGGAGCATATGAACCTAGCCACTATGCCACTGGGTCTTCCTAGAGATTTTTAATAAGATTAATAGCTGACTTCTCATCAGAAACCATGGAAACCAGAAGGCAGTGAAATAGGACATTTAAACTGCTGAAAAAAAAATTCTGTCTACCAAGATTTCTGTATCTGGTAAAATAATCATTCAAAAAATAAAAGAGGAATTAAAGAATTCCCAGATAAACAAAAGCCAGAGAGTTTATCGCTAGTCAACGAGTCCTATAACGATTTCTAAAAAATGTCCTTTAGACTGAAATAAAAGGACTTTAGATAGTAATACAAAGCAATACAAGAAGTGAAGAACATTATAAAGGTAACTATAGAGGTAAATGGAAACCCAGTATTATTATACATTTGGTATTTAACTGCTCTATTTTTCCTATATGATTTCAAATACAAATGCATAAAAATGTTAGACTTAGGTTAATGATCACAAAATGTATAAAGATGTAATTTGTGACAATAAAAACGTAAAGAGGGAGAGATATAGCTGGATAGGAACATAATTATACTATTGAATCTACATTGGTATTGATTCAAAGTAGAGTATTATAAGTTTAAGATGTTAATTGTAATCTGTAGGGTAACCACTAAGAAAATAAACTAAAATATACTGGAAATAAAATGAGAGGAGAATAAAAATTATACACTACACAAATCAACTAAACAGAAATGAAGGCAGTAATGGAGATATTGTGGGAAAAAACGATTGAGAAACACAGAAAACAAATAGCTAAGTGGCGAAAGAAAGAATTTCCTTAGTAATTTAAGTGAAAATGTATTATATTAAATGATCCACAAAAATATAGAGATAGAAAGGATAGAGAAGAAAATATGATTAAATTGAACAACCAATGGGTCAAACAAGAAATCAAAAGAGAAATTAAAAAATAGATAGAAGAGGGGCTGGCCTGGTGGTGCAGCAACGGGTTAAGTTCGCATGTTCCCCTTTGGTGGCCAGGGGTTCACCAGTTTGGATCCCAGGTGTGGATCTATGCACCGCTTGTCAAGCCATGCTGTAGCAGGCATCCCACATACAAAGTAGAGGAAGACGGCATGGATGGCAGCTCATGGCCAGTCTTCCTCAGCAAAAAGAGGAGGATTGGTGGCAGATGTTGGCTCAAGACTAATCCTCCTCAAAAAAAAAAAAAAAAGACAGATGAGATACATGAAAATGGTAATAGAGTATACCAAAACTTATGAAAGCAGCTAAAGCAGTTCCGAGAAAGAAGTTCATAGCGATAAATGCCTACCTCAAGAAAGAAGGAAAATCTCAAATAAACAACCTTACTTTACACCTCAAGTAATTAGAATGAGAAGAACAAATGAAACTCAAACTTATTAGAATGAAGGAAATAAAAAAATTCAGAGTGAAAATAAATGAAATAGAGACTAAAAAAATAATAAAATGATCAACAAAACCAAGAGCTGTTTCTTTGAGAAGATAAAAAATTGAAAAACTTTAACTAGATTCACCAAGAACAAAATAGGGAGGACTCAAAGAAATAAAACCAGAAATGAAAAAGATGTTGCAACTGCTAGCACAAAAATACAAAGGATCATAAGAGTCTAGTATGGACAGTTATACAACAACAAATTGGACTATCTAGAAGAAATGGATAATTTCCTAGAAACGTATATTCTTCCAAGACTAAATCATGAAGACATAGAAAATCTGCACATAAAAATTGCTAGTAAGGACATAATAAAAAAATCTCCCAAAAAACAAAAGTCCAATCCTAGAAGGCATCACTGGTGAATTCTACCAAACATTCAAAAGAGAATTAATAAAATCCTTCTCAAACTCTTAAAAACATAGAAGAGGAGGAAACACTTCCAAACTCATTTTATGAGGTCAGCATTACTCTAAGGCCAAAACCAGACAACGACATCACAAGAAAAGAAAATTACAAGCTAATATCTCTGATGAACATAGATGCAAAACCCTCAACATAATATTAGCAAAATAAATTCAACAATACATTAAGAGCATCAAACACCATGATCAAATGATATTTATTTCAGGGATGCAAGGATAGTTCAACATCTGCAAATCAATCAATGTGATGCACTAATATCAACAAAATGAAGGGTAAAAACCATATGATCAGCTCAACAGATGCAGAAAAAGCATTTCACAAAATTCGACATTGATTTGTGATAAATCTCAACAATGTGAGTATAGAGGGAATGTTCCTCACCATAATAAAGACCATATATGACAAAACCACAGCTAACATCATACTCAATGGTGAAATTCTGAAACCTTTTTCTTTAAGATCAGGAGCAAGACAAGGATGCCAATGCTCAGCACTTTCGTTTACCATCATTTTGGAAGTGCTAGCCAGAGCAATTAAGCAAGAAAAAGAAATAAAGGCATTCAAATAGAAAAGAAAGAAGTAAAACTTTCACTATTTGCAGATGACTTGATATTATGTATAGGAAACCTTAGAGACTCCACAAAAATTGTTACAACTGATCAAAGAATTTAGTAAATTTGAAAGATTCAAAATCAATATACAAAAATCCGTTGCATTTCTATACACTGATAATGAACTATCAGAAAGAGAAATTAAGAAAACAATTGCATTTACAACTGAATCAAAAGAAGAAAATATCTAGGAATGAATTTAACCAAGCAGGTGAAAAACTCACACTGAAAACCATACGACATTGATGAAAGAGACTGAAGAAGACACAAATAAGTGGAAAGATATTCCTTGCTCATGGATTGGAAGAATTAATGTTGCTAAAATGTTTCTCCTTGTCCTATTCCTGATCTTAGAGGACAATATTTCAGCATTTTGCCATTGAGTATGATATTAGCCACAGGCTTGTCATATATGGCATTTATTAATATTGAAGTATTTCCCTCTATACCTGTTTTGTTGAGAGTTTTTTTTTTAAATCACAAATGGATGTTGAATTTTGTCAAATGCCTTTTCTGCATCTACTAGCTGATCATATGATTTTTACCCATCATTTTGGTAACGTCATGTATTACATTGATTGAGTTGCAGATGTTAAACCATCCTTGCATCTCTGGAGTAAATCCCGCTTGATCATGGCATATGATGTTTTTAATGTACTGTTGAATTTGATTTGCTAATATTTGTTGAGAATTTTTGTGTGTGAATGTTTTATATTCTCACTTAAAGTGGAACCACCTGTAGTTCTTGGGAAAAAAGGATTTACTACTTTGTGTGTTCTCAAGAAATGTTTGTGCATTGATAGAACAATAACAATCATTATCATGAATATTTTGAGTGGTTATCACTTTAGGCACTGTAGCACAATATATACATATACCTCCTTCCAAGTATATTATGTTATGATGATGAACACAATGCTATTATATGAGCTTTATTGCAAATGTTTGCTAAAGGTTTCATAAACACAAAGTGGAGAATCTGGTATTTAATGCCAGATATGTTTGTCTGCATATTATATGCTTATAACTACTGCACTATATAGGTACTGGTTACAGCATGAACTTACGGGAAAGAAAGACTATAAAGCATTTCCAGTAATAAGGGCAGCAGGTGTTTTTGCCAGGGCTGAGACGAAAAGTCATTATTGGTGTAAGATGGTGATGAATGAGAAATGAACAGGCTGAATATCTAGGTGTATGAGGATTCTATCAATCAAGTCTTAGTAGAGTATAGGTTAATTACTCAAATGTCATAATATAAATCCAAGTAATTACTCACTCTGTTGTGACTTTTAAAATCCATAAGCTTTAAGGAATATGTTATGTTTTGGATATGACATATTCTCCTGAGATGTGCATTACAACTTTGCTTGTGGTGGCACAAGTTCTTAAATTAATGGGAATAAAATGGACACCAATTAGGAGGTAATTTTCAGTGCCAGAGGTTTTTGCTTTAGACAGGACAAGATTTGAGTTATACTTTCAACAAACCCATTCTGGTCCTGTGATTTATACATATTATCCCTGCTGATAGTTTTGGTGTTTGGGAGAGCATTTTTGTTTTTTTTTCATTTGCTTAAAGATTTTGTTCTGGAAAAGACACTGAAAAGAAACTGCCAAGGAAGAGGTCTTACTAACTATGCTGCAGCCACTATTCCTTCTTTAGATTATGTCAATTTGTTTGACAACTTGAGGTCGTTACCATAACTTTTCACTTTCGTTGGGGTAATATTTCCTATGCCTGCTCATGTCATCATTTACACATTAGCTAAAATGTTGATTCTCCTGAGAAAACATTCTGATCAATCAATTCAAAGTAGATTTTTGCCATTCTTTCTCATATTGGAACTTTGTTATATATACAATTATGTGTTTATTTGTGTACCGTTTTGTGTTTGTCTTTTTTATTAAACTTAAGTATCTGAGACTAAGAACTACATTTATTTTTTTATTTCTTTAAATTTTTTTCATAAGGAAGATTGGCCCTAAGCTAACATCTGTTGTCAGTCTTCCTCTTTTTTGTATGTGGGACACTGTAAAGCTTGATGAGCGGTGTGTAGGTTCATGCCCGGGATGTGAACCAGTGAACCCTGGGCAGCCAAAGCAGAGAGCATGGACTTAACGACTATGAAACAGGGCCAGCCCCAGAACCACACTTATTTTCCATGGATATATACACCCAGGGTCCATGTATATATATACCCATATATATATTTCATGAATATATACACCCCGTGGCTGACACTCATTTGGGATCAACAAACAATTGAGTAAATTCTTATCAATTGTGCAAATATTTAAGGTGAATTAAGTATGCCATAAATTTCTGGGATACTTTTAGCTTGTTTAGTGACAGTTTGTGTACCTATCACCCATGTTTATGTCAATTTTCTGCCCTAGACGCAATGCTGTAAGTTTATTTTTGTGTTATCGAAGAGAATTAGTAGAAGTAATGTAAACACACTCATGATATTTCTCAACAAGCAGAGCTGGATGCCCGTAGACATTTTTTTTTATTAATGTTATGATAGATTACAACCTTGTGAGATTTCAGTTGTACATTTTTGTTAGTCATGTTGTGGGTACACCACTTCCCCCT